>NW_018165258.1:332232-373889 GCF_001263595.1 Phalaenopsis equestris | reverse complement strand
CCAGCCTAGCCACAGATTCAGTAAACAAGCATAGGATTAGTCAATGTTCTTTATGTATGGACCAAAGGGTAAAAAATAGGTATGCTCCTATTTGGCACAATATAAATTGAACTAATTCACTTTATCCATTCACTATAATTTCTTGACAAGGAGAAGGATGCTTTCTTATATATTGAATAACACAATTCGACCCTCCTTAGTATCATTAGTTATTTAATAGTTATTAAATTTACCTATTTATTTCAATTGCCTATTAGTGACAGATAAGAAAATTGAACTTCGTTGTTGTGATTAAAGTATTGCTTTTCTAAAATCTTAGTTCGCAGTTCTAAACCACTCCTTGTGGGATTGATATCTAGGACTCCATTAGAGCCCTATATTACTTGAGTGATACATATACTTGCATTAATAAGTGTGACTTTGCTATTATTGAATATTTATTACGTCCATATTTATCTTGTATTTTTAAGCATATATAAGATCGCAGTCAGTAAATCTACAGAAATTTGATAAAATCAAAATAAATTCCCAAAAATTTTAAAAATCACAATGTGGAACGTTTTAAACTTAATTAAACTTAAATCTACTAAGAAACTTAAATCTACTAAGTAAAATTTCTTCACCAAAGGATTTTCTCAAAATCTCCCAAAAAAATCTCAAAATTTTAGATCTCGGTAATGTAAGATAAACCCTTGGTGAAAATCAAAAATTTTAAGTTCAAAGTGTAGTTGTTACCTACAGAAGGTAGCTCTTACCTCAAAGTGTAGCTCTTACCTAGAGAAGATAAAATCCAAACTTCGTTTGCCTTAAATTTACCTCAAATCCGAGCAATAACAAGCCCTAGGTAGAAAAAAGGAGGTTGAAGGTGACTCAAAAGTTAAAAATGGTGTTCTACTGGGTAGATCACAAATTTTAAGGGTGTTTAGTTCGGTTCAGGTCGAGGGCCTTATCGGCACCCATGTTGGTGTCGACGACGCCAGTGGCAAAAAAAATCATATTTTGATTTTTTCCAATTTCAATTTTCTTTCAATTTACTCCAAAGTTTATTTAGTCTTTTAAACACTAATTTTCATCAAAAAATAATTCACAAACAAGCATTTTCAATAACAACACCAAAATAACTTTTATATATGAAAATACACTTTTTACAAATACATTTTTCTAATCACACTTCCACATCCTTAAAGCAAACTAAATTATAATTCAACATCAAAATCAAGCCATAACATTAGAACACTGACATAAAACTATACACAATCAAAGTTAATAGAGTTCTAAAACAAAGTAAAGTAAATCAAATCCACACAATTACATTAAAAACATAAGTATTTTAAACTAGTAGAGAGTCAAATTTCTTCAATTATTCTATCTCATCTTCAATACTTTCCGCTCCTCTAATATCTCCCATAGACTGGTAATGGACATACAAGCTATAGTAAAATTTTCATCGATCCATCCATTTTTCTTAAAATTTTCTCCTAAATTTTATATGGAACTTAAGATTGACTACAAAGTAGTAAAATTGTGGAAGGATGCCCCAGTCCTTATATTGGCCAATTCATAATAATACCCATAATAGATTAAAAATAACCAACCCCATATCAATGGGTTTTCCCATTTGAATGCAATAGTTTAAAATAGCACTTTCTCTTGTAACTCTACTAACTACTAATCTTCATGATATTTTCATTGTAGGGAGTAATTTTGCAGATATAAAGAAATGCCATTGTTTTGAAATTGTATTAAGCAATTGGATTAAGCAGTGAAGCAGAGAAACTAATGTATCCCTCATCTCTGATTTCCCAATTATCATTTTCATCTGTCAGAAAATTATATACATCTTGCATCATATCTCTTGTTGGGATAAAAATTTGTATGATGACAAATTAGAATATTTTCTATCATATACAAATCATTAATTCGAGCCAGAGTAAATGATACAACCTTACCTCGAACAAAGACGGCTCCTTGCATAATTCCATGTAAGTTAGTATAGAACTCTTTCACCATGGGTACTATAACTGCAGCGATAGTGAAGCACAGAACTTCTCAACAACTTTGTACAATGATTTTCTCAATCTGTGAACTTGGATTACTTAATCCATGATTGACAAAGCCTCTCTCCTTAATAAGTCTCTTCTTTGTGATGACTTTGTCATATAACCTTTGCGCGTCAAAACTGATAAACTTTATTCTATAGAAAACTCTACACCTTGAAGTATTTCTAGAAATGGAAGCCATGGAATTCAAAATTAGGAAGTTTCTGGACATCCAAGGCTGTTTTTAGGATTTTAAAAACACCTCTCAGAAGTTATTGAGGAGCGAAATCCCATCAAAGTCCGTTGAATTAGCTCTACACGTGCAAAACTACTCGGGACACCGTCCGTGCTCCTGATGGCATTTTCTACGCCATGGTCTACTAGGGGGTGTCGTCGGCGCCCATGCTGGCGCCAGAGGTCAAATTCACGTCTTCTAATTTTTTTTGTTCAATTTTATTCCAAATTTTCCTCCAAAACCAATGTTTATCTTTATTTATGATATATAAAATAATGTAGGATTCAAAAATACTATTATTTTCTAATACATAAACAGAAAAATACTATGATTTTCTAATACATAAACAGACTTATTAAAAAATAGTCATATATAGATATATAGATTTATTATGGGTTGCCTCCCACAAAGCGCTTGGTTTAACATCGTCAGCCCGATGTACCATTGTTTAGTTGGGTTGACTTAACATTATAATTTCTTTAAAATATGGTATGTGTCCTTTATAATAATGTTTCAATCGATGCCCATTAACTTTAAGTATTTTTCCAATTTTAGGATCTTTAATAACAACAGTTCCATAATGATAGACTTTAATCACTTTAAATGATCCAAACCATCTGGATTTCAGCTTTCCTAAAAATAATCTCAATATTGTATTATATAGTAGAACTTCAAGTCCAGGTTCAAACTTCTTCTTAATAATCTTCTGATCATGCCACATTTTCATTCTCTCTTTATAAATTTTTGCAATATCATATGCTTCATTTCTAATCTCCTCAAGTTCATTGAATTGCAATAATCTTTTCTCACCAGCATCTTTTAGATTAAAATTAAATTTCTTAATAGCCCAAAATGTTTTATGCTCCAATTCTACTGGTAAGTGGCATGTTTTTCCAAAAATAAGTCTATATGGGGACATTCCTATAAGAGTCTTATAAGCAGTTCTATATGCCCATAATGCATTATCTAATCTAGTAGACCAATTCAATTTATAGGGATTTACAGTTTTTTCTAAAATTTGTTTTATTTCACGATTTAAAATTTTTTATTTCACGATCTGATATATCTGCTAGATTGTTAGTCTGAGAATGATAAACAGTAGAGAATCTATGCATAATATCATATTTTAAATTAATTTCTCGATTCTCTTATTTCTAAAATGGGATCCTCAATCAGTAATAATTACTCTCAGCATTCAATATCTTATAAAATATTTTTATTTAAAAATTTAGAAACACTTCGAGCCTCACATTTTTTTACAGCAACAGTTTCAATCCATTTGGACATATAATCAACAACAAGTAATATATATAAGTTTCCAAATGAAGGCATAAATGGTCCCATAAAATCTAATCCCCACACTTCAAAAATTTCAACTTCCAATGTGTAATTTAGAGGCATTTCATTTATTGTAGAAAATTTTCCTACTCGCTGACATCGATCGCATGTTTTAATATGTTCATTAACATATCTAAGAAGAGTAGGCTAATAAAATCTAGCTTGCAAAATTTTATATGCAGTTCTATTTGTTCTAAAATGTCTTCTAAATTTAAAATCATGACATCTTTCAATTATTTGTTCAGTTTCTTCATATGACACACACCTTCTAATAATTAGATATTTACATTGTTTATATAAATATGAGTCATCCCAAAAATAGAATTTTAAATCATATATAAATTTCTGTAATTGTTGATTCTTAATATCAGGTGGTAGAATATCACTTACAATATAATTTACTATATCGGCATACCACGGTGTATTAATTTCATCAATATTATATAATTGCTCGTCGGGAAAATTTTCTAAAATTTTATTTGCAAAATTAGTTAATATTTCCTTTTCTAATCCAGACAAATGATTACCTATTTGATTATCATTTCCCTTTCTATTAACTACAGTGAAATTGAACTCTTGCAATAGAAGTATCCATCCAAATAATCTTGGTTTAGCATCCTTCTTTTGTATTAAGTATTTGATAGCAGAATGATTTGTATGTACTATACATTTGGTTCCAATCAAGTAAGGTCTAAATTTATCAAAGGCATTTACAATAGCTAATAACTGTCTTTCAGTCATAGTGTAGTTAATTTGAGCATCATTTAGAGTTTTACTAGCATAATATATTACTTTACAAACTTTGTTGTCAATTTTATCATATCTTTATCCTAAAACAGCTCCTATAACATAATCACTAGCATCACACATTATTTCAAATGGTTTCTCCCAATCAAGTGGGACTATTATAGGTGCAGTGATTAATTTCTCTTTCAATAATTCAAATGCTTTAATACATTCCTAAATAAAATCAAATTTTGTATCTTTTTCTAAAAGTTGGCATAATGGATTAGTTATTTCTTAGAAATTTTTTTATGTAACGCCTGTAGAAACCAGCATGTCCTAGAAAACTTCTTACCGCTCTGATCGTAGTCAATGGTGGTAATTTTTCAATAACTTGAACTTTTGCCGAATCTACTTCCATGCCATTTTTAGAAATATTATGCCCAAGTACAATTCCTTGCCCAAGTACAATTCCTCCTAAATTCCTCCTACAATCATAAATTGTCATTTTTCCCAATTTAGTACTAGGTTTATTTTTTCAGATCATTCTAGAACATTTCTAAATTATTTAAACATAATTCAGATGAAGTCCCGAACATGGAGAAATCATCCATAAATACTTTCATTCCATGTTCAATCAAATTACTAAATGTTTACTAAAAATTGACATCACACATTGAAATCATACATATTTGAAATGTCACAGGTGCATTGCATAGTCCAAAAGGCATTCTACGAAAAGCAAATGTTTCATAAGGGCTTGTAAATGTTGTCTTCTCTTGATCCTCAAGACTAATCAGAATTTGTTGATAACTGGTATATCCATCTAAAAAGCATTAATATTTGTTTCCATCTAATCTATCCAACATTTGGTCTATAAAGGGTAAAGGAAAGTGATCTTTCATTGTAACCATGTTTATTTTCTACAGTCTATACAAATTTGCCAACCAGTAACTTGTCTTATATAAATTAATTTATTTTTCTCATTTACTTCAACGGTCACTCCTTTCTTTAGAATACCGTGAATTTGGCTTACTCAAGCACAGTTTGAAAAAATATATATAATTTCAACATCTAGCCATTTTAAATTTTATTTTTTAACAACTTCTTTCATTATTGGGTTTAATCTCCTTTGAGGATCAGCTTTAGGTTCATAATGTTCATCTAATAATATTTTGTACATACAAATTGATGGACTAATTTCTTTAATATCTGTTAAAGTCCATCCAAAAGCCTTTTTATATTTTTTTAACATTTCTATTAATTTATGTTCTGGAATTTCATTTAACTCAGAAGATACAAGAACAACAATGTAGATGAATCTCCCAAAAACATATATTTTAAATGAGCATGTAATACTTTCAGTTCAAGTTCAACTGGTTTAATACTTGAAGGAATAATATTATTATTATTATTTTCAACAAATCTAAAGTTTCAAATTTGTCCTGAATATAATCTAAATTTTCTTCTTTTATTTCATTCTTTTTATTTCATTCTCATTCTCAAATTCTCATTCTCAATAAATTCTTCTTACCTTAATTTTTCTTCAAACTCTTTGTTAAACTGCTAATTACTTTGATAATCAGTAACTTTCATTCTAAAACATTCATTATCTTTTTCTATTGCAGGATATTTCATAGCTTTTGCAATATTAAATGTTACCTCTTGATCATTAACTCTCATTATTAATTCTGCTATTTGCACATCTATCACAACTCTCCCTGTTGCAAGAAATGGTCTCCCAAAAATAATAGGGATCTCTTTTTCTTCCTCCATATCTAATACTATAAAGCTACAGGAAAAATAAATTTATCTACTTTCACTAATGCATCTTCTATAACTCCTTTAGGATAGTTATTAATTGATCAGCTAACTGAAGAGAAACAGTAATAAGGGAAATCTCTCTTAAATCTAAACATTTAAAAATCATTATAGGCATAAGATTGATACTCGCTCCTAAATCACATAAGGCTTTTCCATAAAACTTTTCACCAATTGCACAAGGTATAGTAAAACTACCAGTATCTTTTAATTTTTCAAGAAGCTTATTTTAAATAATAGTGCTACACTCTTCACTAAGTGCAACGATCTCATGATCTACAAACTTCATTTTCTTGTTTAGTATATCTTTCATAAGATTCACATAACTTGGCATTTGTTCCAAAGTCTTAATGAAAAGAATGTTTATCATTAATTTTTTAAGGATTTACAAGAATTTTTTTAATTTTTTGTCTTTGTTCTTCTGCTTCAGTCGTTGAGGAAACGAAGGTAATGGTTTTTCTAAGGGAACTTATATTTGTTCATTTTCATTATGGTCGTTGTCAATCTCTCCCTTCTCCTCATCAACTTCAGTTTCTCTTTGGATTCTTTCTTCAACTTCTTTTTCACTTCTTAATTGAATAGCTTTAATTTTCTCCTTATTTTGATCTTTAAGATTAACTTCCACAGTACTCGGAAGATTTCTTGAAGGTCTGTTACTAAGTGCAGTAGCAATGTGTGCTAATTGATTTTTATTATTTCTAATTGCAACCCCTTGATTTTGTATTTGATTTCCCATATTCAACATTACTTCTTCCATCATTAACTTCTTTTCATTAACTTGTGGGTTGGGGTTAGATTTAAATCCAGGAGGATAATAAGGTCGATAATTAGGATTTCCTTAGTTGTTTAAATTTACTGAGGGGTTCATTGAATTGTTATAATTATTCCAACTAAAATTAGGGTGACTTTTCCATCCAGGGTTGTAATAGTTAGAATAGGGATTGTTATTTCTATTATTAATAACATTCAAAGTTTCATAAGATGATTAAGTATCAAATATTTGTTCTTGCAAATTTTCCTCTAATACTAGTGGTATTTGAGAATAGTTCACTCCAATTTGATCAATCTTTTTTGATATAACAGCAATTTGAGATGCTAAAATAGACATTGCAACAAAGTCATGAATACTAGCTACTCTCTTAGGTAGCTACTCTCACTAGCTACTCTCTTAGGATTTGCCCATTCAGAGGGCCATTGAAAATTATTAGTAGTCATTTCTTCTATTAAAGAATATGCTTTATCAAAATGTTTTGACATAAGAGATCCTCCCGCAGCAGCATCTTTAATAGATCTAAGTGATCCTACTGATCCATTGTAAAAATTTTAAACTTTAAACTAATCTAGTAAAGCATGGTGTGGACATTTTCTAAGAAGACCCATAAATCTTTCTCAGGCTTCATATATCGACTCCCCCTCAAACTGACATTTCCCTTTGAACTGACAAAAAGATGTAATATCGTTTCTATGCTTAGCACTTTTTAATGATGGAAATATTTATCTAAATTTTTTTGTGATAGTTCTCCCCAAGTTATGATAGATCTAGTTGCTAATGAATTTAACTAAGCTTTATATTTATCCCTTAATGAAAAAGGAAAAAGTATAAGCCTAACAGCATCATTAGACACTCCGCCATATTTAGAAGTAGTACAAATTTCAAGAAAAGTAGCAAGATGAAAGTTAAGATCTTCAGCAGGTGTTCCTCCAAATTAATTATTTTGTACAATTTGGATAATAACATGTTTAAGCTCAAATGAATTAGCAGCAACATCAGGATTTTGAATAGTTACGTGAAGTTCATCTGTTATTGGAATAGCATAATCTTTTAAAAGTCTTTGTCAATTTTCATTTATTTGATTGTCTATGTTATTCATAATTTTATTCATATTTTTAATTTATTTTCGTTGTTTTCAAAATTTTTTAACAGTACATTCTAATTCCAGATATAATATTTTTTTTATTTTATAATTTGTATATTTTTATGTCAAACTTTCTTAATTTACAAATCTATTTAATTGACCGTTACCTTCCCAACAACGACGCCAAAAACTTGATCCAAAAAATATAGTTGTGTAAAATTTATAAAGTTGACTCTACTTTACAACGGTGCCAAAAACTTGATGTGGTATTTTATGAATAATAGTGTTAAGCACTTAATGTTGGGGTTTTACGCAAGTATACATATCAAGTATACATATCATTATCAAGTAGATATCATTATCAAGTAGTATAAGACTTTCTATTTAAGTCTCAAATATCGATCCCATGAGGAAAGTTTAAATTTGAAATGATAAATTGACTAGGAAATTCAGAAAATTAAAATAAAATTATTGTCACTAGATTCAAATGTTTAAGATACTATAAAAGCTAAATTATTAACTACTAGCAGAATTTAAATGCAAAGTTTTAAAAGAGTAACTATTAAACTTTATTTGTGTGATGAAATTTTCTTATAGGAAAAAACATATTTCCCATTATAATAAGTTTTTGGTGAAATGAGATGAGATAAATGGTTTAAATTTGTATTATGCCAAATAGGAGCAATTTTAATTCTCTACCCTGATTCAGTATTATAGAAAATCGTTGGCTAATCTTAGGTTTAGTCTCTAAATCCGTGGCTAGGCTAAGAAAATTTGTGGCTAGGCTAAGAAAATACTGACTTCCATTCTAGATCTCCCACTTAGCTTCCCTTGAAGGCTAACTCTTGCTTTAGTTTTTAAATACTAAGATCAAATTGAAGATTTTTAGTCTGTCACCCTAAAAAATCTCCTATTCTACACCCAAAAAAGTATATTTCCCTATTTATTTTCACTTAATTCCATGAAAATACTCTTTCATGGATTTAAATGTGATTCTCACTCTATTGTAGAACTCATACTCCATTTACCAGATCATATAATTCACAATGTATTTAAACAATTCAATTGGCCAGATCGAAAAGTAAATTAAGAGCGGAGTTGAAAAACTATCGCAATTTATTTTAAATTTTAACATTGGCACATCCAAATTATCTCTTCATTTCTCCATATATCAGAGTAGAGAGAAAGATAAAGGAAACTACTCAGACTTCATGAGAAAGACACAACAAAACAAAAATTTCATATATATAAAAGGAAGTTCATACAACATTAATAAATGAATAACACTTATCTAAAACTCTTTCTAAAAGAAAATCCCTTGTAGCCTCTCTTAGGAAATGTAGGACGAAGAAACCTCTCACTTCTCTTCCTCTCCAACACTCCTTAGACAAGAATTCACACTTAAACTCACCACAAAACTCAAAACTATAAAGAAAATAACTACCTAATGGTGTGGAATGGCGTGGAATGATGTAAATGGGCAAGAAGAGGTGATGGATAGCTGAGAGAGATGAAGGAGAGCCTCTTTCTGATCAATTTTGGTTCTTAATAGAGCCTAGGGTCGGTTCTCCAATAGGTGCATCCAAAAACTCTTCAAAAAGTGTCCAAATTCATCAAATCTTCTAGAAATAGGACTTTCACCGACACTGGCACCGTCAGTTCTAGAGACCATTTAATTTAGTCTGTCTTCTCTGTCAAACTTCGCCATTAGCGCCCAGTCTGGTGCCATCGGCTCTAAACAATTTTTTAAATTCTCCATTTTGACTCTAAATTTCATCATTTTGCTTCCTTTTTGCTCCAAGTCATAAAAATCAATAACCTGCAATAAAACATAAAAAATACCTTTTATTAAAGTGCAATATCGCCAAAAATGAGTATAAAATATGCGCATAAAAATGCATATATTTTTGGTGTATCAAGGCTACGTATCTTACTTATCTTTTGCCTTTCAAGCAAGTCTTATTTTTCTAAATTCTAGAGATTGTGATAGGGCCACTCATTTTTTTGCTAAGGAAGATCTTAGTGGTTCTTTTGTTTTAATGCATGTAGAGGATGATAGAAACTTTATTCTTAATTGTAAATGATAAAGCTCTTTTTTATACACTATAAATGTGTGTGTATGAATCTAATTGTATATATATATATATATATATATATATATATAAACATGAAGCTGGCGGCTGAGGAGGGAGGTGCTCTGCTAGGTTTCCTGGCAGGATGGTGAACTATTGGAGTGTGTTCAGGGGGAGGTCTCGCCGTTCTCTTCTTTAGGGTGCTATTTTCTTTTCCTCCTTTACTTTGGAAGTTTTTTTCCACCTCTCCTTTCATAGGATTTGTTGGGTTTCACTGCTTCATTGGTGTTTTTCTGGTTTGTGGGTTTTTACTATTCCATTGGAGTTTTTCTGATTTCAGCTCTTTTTCCTTTCTCCATTGGTTTTGTCTTGTTTCACTTTGCTTTCTCTTGATCTGATGGTGGTTTCCCTCCCCTTCCTGGTGTTGGGCACTGCTAGTTTGAGGTTTGCTTAGTGGTTAGACCTCTTCTATCCGATTTTGGCCCTTTTGACCTTTTCTTTGGTTCTCTAGCTTTGTGGCTTTTGGTCTTTGTTTCTTGTGATTATGGCTACTCCTATCGATTTGGAAACAGATGTTCAATGGGCAAAGGTTACCTATACAGGAGTGGTTGACAAATCAACTGGTTCCCTCAATGATCCTGAACATTTAGTCTTCCCATAGAAGTTTCATGATACTGCAGCAGGAAAGGGTAACAAAACAGCCCTTCATCCATTAGGTGCTAAGGATGGAGAACCTGTTGTTCACTTCTCACCTCAAGAAATTATTAATCTAAATGACCAAGTAAAATTTACCTTGGTGGGGAAATTTCTTCCTGGCCACCCCAAAATGGAATTAGTTAGGAATTACTTTGCTTCCTTAAAATTCAATGGAGATTGGCAAATTGGAATTCTAGATGGAAGATACCTACTTATACAACTCTCAGGGGAGGAAGAATATGTTAGACTCTTTGCAAAACAAGCCATTCAAATTGGAGGCGCCACAATGAAAATCCTAAAATGGGACCCTGATTTTGACCCTAGTAAGGAACCTCCAATAGTTTCTCTATGGTTTAAATTACCTGGCCTCCCAATCCAGTACTTTAATCTCAATGCTTTATTTAATATTGCATGTGAAATAGGGAGACCTATGAAGGTGGATGCTCCTAAATACAATAAAGCCAGACCTGCCCTAGCCAGAATTCTCATTGAGAGAGATGTTACTCTCCCTTGTTACATTGAGAGAGATGTTACTCTCCCTAAAATCAACAGGATTTGGATTGGTAATGACAAGGAGGGATTCTGGCAAACAGTGAGGTTATAATAGAAACCATATTGCTGTCATCACTGTAGGATGTTTAGACACACCAAGGATAGATGTTTCAGGCTTCACCCTCCCTCAAAGAAGACTGTGGTAAAACAGGGAAGGTTTACCCAGCCTATTCCCTCAAAAGTTTCAGTTGGTGTAGACCCCCTTCCAACTGGGAATTTGGAAGACATGCTGGATACACCCAAAAGCTCTACTGCTCTTTTTGGCTCCACAGATCCCCCCAAATACTTCCCCCAAATTTTTTAGGGAGGAGGTGAACCAGATAAATATTCAAACACCCCTATCTGTCCCTTTAGATGAGGTGGTGGAACCCAAGGAGACCAACCAGAAAACTACTCTTGTAATAGAAGCTCCTCAGAAGAATGATATAGCTGAGATGAAACACCTATTGGAAGAGGAATGGCAAACACAAAAATCCAAAAAGAAGAAGAAGGTTCAGTCTGAAGTACAGAAATTAAGAGAGGGTATTATTGGGTTCAGAGAAACTTTGAAAATGAGGGGACCTCCCCCTTATAAAGGAAGGACCAGATCAAGATCTCAGCCTTCCCCCCATGATTAATATGCTTTATTGGAATATCAGGGGCATTGCCCATCCTCAGTCTTTAAAAAGACTGATTTATCTCAATAAAAAACACAATTTGTGGTGCTTTGCTATACTTGAACCTTTGGTTCAACATAACTCTCAGAGAATTATCCAAAGATTCCCTGGTTTCTCTCATTATGCTAACAAAAATTACAAAGTTTGGTTCTTTTGTAGGAAAGAAATTCAGTGGAGCATTATTATGTACCATCATCAGTTCATACATCCTTCACTGCTTGTACAAGGACATTTGGAGTATGCTACTTTTGTTTATGCTGGCAGTCTGAAGGCTGACAGACAGGAATTATGGGAAGGCTTACATCTCATCAGCAAAAACATGAACTCTCCTTGGATTCTGAGGGGAGATTTTAATTGTATCTCTAATGCAGCTGAGAAGTCTGGAGGGAGACCTCCCAACCTGTATAAACTGGCCTATTTTAATGATCAAATACAATAGGCTGGTTTGTTTGACTTGGGGTACCAGGGTCCTAAGTTCACTTGGAAGAGGGGTCTTCTATGGAAAAGACTGGACAGAATGTTAGTTAATGACCACTGGCAGAAACACTGCCTCCTTACTTTTGCTACCCACCTAACCCTTACTTGTTCTGACCACAGACCTCTCCTCATTTCCATAACCTCCCTAGTTACCACCTCACCCCACCCTCCTTTCAGATACCTGAACATGTTTTCTACACACCCCCTCTTCAATAACTGTGTTGCTTCTAACTCGATGGGAATTGATCACACAGACCCTCTTATCAAGCTAAGCCTTCTGCATCAGAAAACCAGCA
The DNA here is from genome assembly GCF_001263595.1 of Phalaenopsis equestris. Lineage (NCBI taxonomy): Eukaryota > Viridiplantae > Streptophyta > Magnoliopsida > Asparagales > Orchidaceae > Phalaenopsis > Phalaenopsis equestris. The sequence goes on along the minus strand of NW_018165258.1, from coordinate 361,128 downwards.
AAGCCTTGAGGAAGTGGGGTTGGGAAACTTTTGGAAATGTGTTTTCCAATGTTTTATCTGCAGGAGGTTGAGAGACTTGGGGCTGCTGTTCAGAATAACTATGCCACTGAAACTGATTTGCTGGCTACCCAGAATAATCTGAATAAAGCCATTGATATTCGGGATCTGATACTCAAACAAAAAGCTTCTGTTATTAGCTTTACTGAAGGGGACAGAAACACCAAGTTTTACCATGCCTATATATGTTACAAGAGGAAATACAATACCATACTTTCCATTTATTCCAAGGATGGCAGATGGTTGAATAATAATTAACTTATAGCTATATAGCTAAGGATGTAATAATTAACTTATAGCTAAGGATGTTGTTAAGTTCTACAGCTCCCTCCTGAACTCTTCTGCTGATCTTAATACTGACTATGAAGATTACTTTGCTACTGGTCAGAGTTACACTGGTCAGCTTAATCTTACTGAACCCCCTTCTGTTGAGGAAATTTGGGAAGCCTTGAACAGTATTGACAGCTCTAAGGCAGCTGGCCCTGATGGTTTTACGGCTGACTTCTATAAAAAAGCTTGGCACATCATCAAGATAAAGGTTTTGGATCAAACTAAGAGCTTCTTTAGAGGAGTCAACCTCCCCAACTACTTTAGTAACACATCCATTGTGCTAACCTCTAAAGGGGATTTTCAGAAAACCTGGGATCACTACAGGCCTATAAGCCTTACTTCTGTCATAAGCAAACTCATATGCAAGATTATAGTGAGAAGGTTGCAACCTCACTTGGACAAAATTATATGTCCTAACCAAACTGCCTTTATTAAAGGTAGATCCATTAATGATAATGTGCTGTTGGCACAGGAACTCACATTGGATCTTGATAAAATCAGCAGAGGGGGTAACCTTATATACAAATTAGATATCAAGAAGGCCTATGACACAATTGACTGGAACTTTATCTTGGGTATACTTGCAGCTAGAGGATTTCAGCCAGAATTCAAAAATCTCATCCAAAGGTGGCTTATCAATAATAGCCACTCCATCCTTATCAATGGCCAACTCCAGGGGGCTTTCACTGCCTCTAGAGGACTAAAGTAAGGTGATCCACTCTCTCCCACTATCTTTATTATTGCTATGGATTACTTTTCTAGAATTCTTGACAGGAACATCCTCAACCACCAGTACTCCAGATTTCACCATAAATCCAATATAGTTATTTCCCATCTCATGTATGCTGATGACATTATGATATTCTCCAATGTTCGAAAGATTGGTGTGAAGAAAGTTTATAAATGCATACAACAATTTCAGAAACACTCTGGAATGGAATTCAGCCTTACTAAATGCCAATTTATATTTAACAAGAGGGCTTCTTCCAATACCAACCACTGGATCTCCAACTACACTCGCTTCTCTATTTCTAGGGACCCTGTGAGATATCTGGGGGTTCAACTCATTAGGGGGAGATCAAAAATGACCCAATTTAATGAGGCCCTACAGAAAATTCAGAAAACTCTATCCAGCTGGTCTCACTCCTTCCTGTCTAATGGGGAAAGAATCACTCTCCTTAGAAGCATCTTGACTACCTTCCCCTCTTATATCCTTGAAACCAACTACCTCAAGAAAAGCACCCAAATCCAGTTGGAGAGAGCCTTTAATAGATTTTTATGGGCTGGTCAAAGAAAGCGGTTACACTGGGCTTCATGGCAGAAGGCAGCCAAACCAATTTCTGCTGGTGGGCTGAGGTTCAAGGGGCTCTAACAAGTTGTACACATTAATTGATGTAAGATGTGGATTCAGCTCATAGCACAAACTTCTTTGTGGGCAAAATTCATGTATGGCAAGTATTGTAAGGTCCAACACCCCTCTCTTATTACCAAAAAGCTGGGAGACTCCAAAATCTGGATAAATATGCTGAAAATCAGAGAGCAAGCTGAAGACATGTACACATGGGATTTGGGGACTGGTAAAGTGAACTTTTGGCTTGACAACTGGTGTCCTAAAGACTGGATTAGGGCCCAGCCTCCAGATTTTAACCCTCAGCTCCTAGTTTGTGACCTCTGGGATGGAGACTCCTGGGATGTTCCTAAGCTCCAATCCTTGCTTTAGGAGCCTCACTTATCTCTAGCTCTAGTCACTAGAACTGTGTTTGATAAAGGTAGAAAAGACAGGATCATATGGCAAAGCTACACAAACCAAAGTCTGAGCAAAGCTATTTATGCTAAGTTAAATCATTGGGAGAAGGTCAATTGGGGTGAGGCCATTTGGAATAGATTTCTATCCCCTTCGATATCCTTCTTTTGTTGGAGATTATAAGGACTGGACTAGTCTTAATGCTGGTTGGCAAAGCTGGAGAAGTACACAGAGGGAGTCAATCCCCTTCATTGTGGCTTTGTTCTTGTGGATGTGTAGGAATAGCAACAAACATGATGATAAGAGTATCCCTAGAAACTGTGTTGCCTATCTGAACAAAATCATACAGCTTAAGAACTTCCCTAGCATAAATCTGGCTCAGACCAGTACCACCATTAGTCACAAAAAAATTGAGACTGTCACTTGGAACCCTCCTGATGTTCAAACCATGAAAATAAACACTTATGGTAGCTTCTCTAAATGGGGTGCAGGGGTGAGGGGGTTTCAGAAATTCCTCCAGCAATTGTCTACTTTTCTTCCATGCTCCTACTGTAGCCAATGATGCTCTTAAAACTGAGCTTATTGTTGTCTACTGGGCCCTTACATTTGCACATAAAGCAACTTGGCAGAAAGTATGGATTGAGGTTGACTCTTTACAGCTAATCTCTTTGTTGAATTCTGATCAGCTTTCCTCATGGCACCATATACAATGGAAGCAAAAAATTGGCACATTTCACAAAAGTCTTACTATGTCTTTTATATACAGAGAAGGAAACCAACCTGCTAATTGGCTGGCTAGACAAGGAATCTATGCAAACTCCATTTTTCTTGATAAAAGACCTCCTACCCCCCTTGCCCTCCTACTCCATGGTGACAAGCTGAAGACTCCTCACCTCAGATTCAAGCCTAGCCTACTTAAGGAGATTTAGTGCACTGTTTTGCTTTCTCCTTTGTTTCTTTTTTACTGTTTAACTCTCTTGTAGGCATTTCTTAGGATGGGGCTTCCTCGCTTTGTCTGGGGACCCCTCCTTTTGGAACCTTTGTAGTACTTTTAATGATCAACATGTAGGGAGCCGAATAATGCTCCTTCAATATATATATATATATATTAGGCAAACAAGAAAAATATATTAATAAACTGAAGAGCGTACAACTCATAGATATGGGGCCCCATATATATATATATATATATATATATATCATTGATGATAAAAGGGAATACAAGGCTTTTTAGCGAGTGGGTGCAAGGAACCCACTCACAAGGAATGCAACTTACTCAAAACAGGTACTCAAAAAAGGGACAAGTATACCCAAAAAAATTATTAACAAGAAAATCTTCAAAAAAAAGAATTAGTAAATGCTTAGAGAGGTCAAATGGGGAAATGGCTTCATATTTTGTTCTTAGGAGGGATCGTGGTTGGTTAATGAACCACTTGAATAACACCTGTGTGGGAGCTGATACAACAAAAACTGTATTGATGTCACCCGCTGTTAAACCAATACGACTGTGGAAGGCGGGCTCAATGCTACCACCAATAACACTTATAATAACTCCCACGGTATGTGCCAATACACCCACAGATACTACTTCAATAACACATAGAATAACTCTGGTGGTAAGTCACGATACACCCGTAGATACTACCTCAATAACACATAAAATAACTCTCATGTTAAGTCCTAATCCACCCGAAGAAATATTCAAAAGAACGCAGCATCAAACCTCAAATAACACTTCTATAACACGTTGGAAAAACAACTAGAATAACTTCCGTGGTAAATCCCCACACACCCAAAGTAACTACCAAACAATCCTAGCTTCCGACCTCAAATACCACCTAAAAGGTTAAACATCTAAGGAAAAGGAGATCAATAAAGTAAGAAACATGAATTTAGAAGATGAGGTTATTCATGGTGGGTGGGTTTTTGTCTCTCTCTTGTTCTAAAGAAGAAGTCCAATAACAAACTATTATGTGGGTTTCCATCCAAAAATATTAAGGTTATCATCCTATAAATTTATGAGTTTGAGCATTCCTTTTTTCTTCTTCTTGGTTTTTACAACCCTTAATTCATGTTCGATTGTTTGTCCATCTGATCAATTATTTGATCATCAATACATAACTCATCATGGGAGGTGTGTTGATCCATAAATTACTGAGCAGTTTCAGCCTACTGCACACCTTGAGCTTGGCACGCCTCTAGAACATGAGTACCCTCTTCTTCCTCAATAAGCGGTTTCATATATATTGAAATATCTTTTGCTAAAACAAAATTATTAGTAGCAGTGATGCCCAGTGTAGGATAAAAAATCTCAGTATGCTTGATTAAAGAATGGTTCCATCAAGTTCAAGTAGAACATTAGCAATATCCACCCAGTTGCATCTTCCACCAAAACTGTAGTTGGAATAGATGGTTCTTATGTAGTAAATTAGTGTCGAAACCAAGATGAAATAGACAGTTAGGCCTCTAATTGAAATGGCAATAGAAAAATTTGTCGAGTGTGTGCCCAAACATTGCATTGGCTGCAATAACATGGTCTTTGTTTCATGATAATTTGTTGTCAATACTGATGTAGGTGGATTTAATGTGTTAACTTTGTAAATATTTTTCCATATTAAAAAGTACACACGGCATATACAATAGCAAATATGCAAATTAATCCCAACAAAAATAACTTCAGTGAAAATAATTTTATCTTTTAATAATCTTTAAAGTACCAAATCCCCTATAAAAATAACGCAAGTATACGTATTGCTCAAATAATAAAGGGCTCTATTAGTGTTCTAGATATCAATCCCAAAGGGAATTTGGAAATGCTTATAAGTAAATTTTTAAGATTATAATGTATACTATAATTTTTAAAACCACAAAAAGTAAAGTGTGAAATTTGAATATTAAATACTAGAGTGAATGATTATTAAAATGCAGTTGAAAGATAAAATTAACTAAACTATATTCTATACTTTCAAAAATAAACTTATAAAGACTAGCAAAGTTTTGGTGACGGAAAGTTCAAATTTAAGAAGGCACCTTCCCCTTTATAATGATTATATGAATTGTGAAAAAATTAAAATCATTTGAAAATATATACAAAAATACTTTCGTGCCAAATTGGAGAAACCCTATTCTTTACCCTCTTCCGAGTGCATAAATAATATTTACTAATCCAGAGTTAGGTCCCTAATTCAATGGTTAGGCTGGGAGGATACCGGCTACCACTCCAGAGCTCCCACTACTCCCTCACCTGAAGGCTAACAATCTCGCATCAGTTTCTAATCAACTGGACCAAATTGGGGATTTTAATCTGACCTTAAAATCTCTAATTCTACATCCAACAAAGTATATTTCCATATTTATTTGCACCCAACTCTATGGAAGGCATACTCTCCAATGAAATAAAATGTGGTTCTCCCCATGTTGTAAAAATCATAGCCCTTTTGAAACATATGTTTCTCAATACATTTTAACAATTGGATTGGCTAGATCAAAAAGTAAATGAAAATTGAAGTTCAAATGATATCAAATAATTGACATTTAAAATCATATAGAATAAAATCAATTCTTCACAAAATCATATCTCAAAGTAGGGAGAATGGTAAAGAAGACTAATTAGAATTCATGAGAAGGATACAATAAAACACGGATTTCATATATAAAAACAAGTTTATAAAATAAAAGAAATAACAAACACAACTTATCTCACAATCCTTCCTCAAATCCCCCCTAGAAGTTCTCTTCAAGCATTTCTTTCTTTACAAGCACTCTCAATTCTCTCTTAGAAATGTAATGAAAAAGAAATCTCTCACCTTCCCTATCCTCTAACAATCTTTTAAGAAAATCTCCAAGCCCTTTACTTGTCTCTCTCCCAATCTCTTCTTTTCGCCCCCCCTTTACACGCCACTCTCCAAAAACTCTTTAAGCCCTAAACTTCTCTCTCCTTTATAAAAGGTTGCCTCCCTCCAAAAGGAAATCAAAATTCCCTCTAAAATTCTATCCAAAATTCAACTCTTTTGAATTCAAACGACATGTCCATTGATCCAAGAGACATATCCCTTCATAAAAGATCCTTCGAAAGTGTCTAGATATATTGAATCACTCCAAGAGGTGTTTAGAATAAGTGTCTCTTTTGAAATTGGTGCAAAATTCATTCTGAACTGCCTTAATTTGTAAAAAAATCGTCTCTACGCATCTTGCGCCAGCTCTCTGTCAAATGGCGCATCTAGCACCAATCTGGTGCATCTTGTGCTAGTTTGCATAAGACGGCGATGTTTTGAGTTTTGGCGCATCTAGCGCAAATCTGGGGCATCTTGCGCAAGTTCTTTGTATGTTGGCGCATCATGCGCCAGAATCCCAAAATTTTTTGTTCTGGCTCCAAATTTCATCCTTTTTGCTACTTTTGTTCCAAATACCTAAAATTGATATACATGCAACAAAAACATGAAAATACCCTTCTTTAAAGTGCAATATCACCAAACGTAAGCATAAAATATATACTTAAAACTACATATTATTTTTGTGTATCAAAATCCCCCAAACTTAATGGTTACTTATCCTCAAGTCAAGTGACACTTTTACTTTCCTCAAGTGACACTTTTACTTCATAAAAGCATATGACATAGGATAGAGATTAACTTATAACTTCTATACTTTATTTAAATAAATAAAATAATATAATTTAAGAAAAACCGTTAATAACTTAGATTCAAACTCTAAGTCTAAGAGCATTTAGTAATCAATTTTAAGTAATCAATTTTAAGAATTTTAAGATTTCTGAATCTCTATTCAGTTCAAGAAGAATTGCAATTTGTCATATCAAGGATACTTAGAATATTCATATGAAAAAGATCTTCATAAAAACTTTACTAATAATGCTACTAATACTCCTTAGAAAATTTAATAAAGCCTTTTTCTTTAAGTTTATTCAAGTGAAGCCAATTTTTTATTAGGCATCTCCACAAGCTTCTCCTCACACCTTTTTCTTTTCTTTTCCTTTCTTTTTTTTTAATTTTACTTTTAGGATCTTTTCACTCCTTTCTTTTCTTTTTCTTTTTTAAGAGAGGATTACTATATAGCCTTTAATAGTTTTGAACTTCACTATCCTCTTCTTAAAGTCAAAACCCTTGCCTTTCTTCACTTTAAAAAATCATATTAGTTAATGATTTTCATAAAGGCTCATTCTTTTCTTCTTACATGAAACTCTAAAATTCTTAACACTTCAAAAATACAATTTCTTTTACTTTAAATAGAAAAACATAGTCTTATCCTATCATACCAAATATCTTTAACTTTAAAATTGACCTTTATTATTAAAAAATTTTTACCTAAATTTATCATAATATTCATAAACATAACTATAGTCTTTCAAAGTTAAATCTTAATATCCCAGGTCATGTTAAATTAGATTTAAAAATTTTGTTAACTGAGTATAAATAAACTTTAGTTTACTTTTTTTAAAAAGAAATTTTCTTCTCCCAAAACATAAGTTTTTAACTAATTTAAAAATGTTTTAGTACAAAATTGAGTTTGTAAAAGAAAACACTAAATGCATGAAAATTAAAACTAACATGTAGAGGATTTCTGACTATAAATAGGGCTCTCGTATACTGCGCATACTAACTTTAAAAATACTTTAAAAATACATATATATATGCTTTAAAGCATTAAATCAAACATAATATATTCTAAAGAATTTGCTGAGAATTAAAAACAAAAACAAAAATTGAAAAATATTAAAAATGTAGAAAAAGTAAAAATCTATAGTTACTATTACAATTTTAAGTTCACAACACATAATAAAAGTTTTACGACATCAGTTTCAATTGTTAACCAAATAACATCTAATCAACATAACAAACAAAAAAGCAATCAAACAAATAAACTAAACTACTAAAAATATCAGTCTTCATCGCCTTTTCGTCATCATCATCTTCTTCTTCTTCTTCTTCTTCTTCGTCATCATGAATAGAAGCATAGGGAGTAAAGCTGGGGCAAGTTGGAAATTCCACATTGGATTCGCCCTTAAGATATCTAATCATAGCTTCCTTAAAAGCTATAATATGTTGAACTCTCCTCTTCTTATACTCATTGTTATAAGCATTTCTTGGTCCAATTTCTCCAATATGATTTTGCATATTAACTATATCTATTTTTTGAATCTTGAGCTGCTCCATAATATTCTCAAGTGATGTAGAGCAAGAAGTAGATTCCCCTGCAGCAGATGTAGAGGGTATATCACTACCTCCACTCCTGGCCTCTATAAATGATTCAACCCTTTGAACTGTATGCTTCCCAGTAAGACTTTGTGGCTGTAATATTTCCTCATTTATATGGGACTCTACTTCTGATTGCCCACATAGAGTGAAAATCAGGGCAGGGTAACCTAAACCACTAGCTGTAGAGCTCTCAGCTATACTCCGAGCATGATGAACTATGAGAGCACCAACATCTATTGTTTCATGTTCTAAATGCAATAGTTTAATATAACTCTATCCTTTGTTACATTTGCGAGATGATTTGTGGGCAATAATTTAGTAGAGATGAAATGGTGTCATACCTTTGACTGAATAGTCAGCATAGAAGCAGAGAAGTTGATTTTCTTATTATTTTTAATTCTTTATTCTCCTCTTCCATCAGTCAGATAGATAATCACTTCATCCAGTGATGAATCAGTCATCACATATGTTGCATATTCATCATGAAATACATTCTTCTTTCTTCAATAAATTCATCTAGTGATGAAATACATTCTTCTTTACTTCATCCAGTGATGAAATTCATTCAGCATTGATACTTTCTTCAATAAATTCAACTTGCTTACCTATTACAAGGATGAGATCATTAGCAGTGAACCTCAAGTTGGTATAAAACTCCCAAATCATTGGTGCAATCATTACTGCATTGAAGTAGCAAAACCTTTCCCGCCACCCGGGTTAGCAAATGTCGATTCTTGGATCAATCTTCTTGATTCTATTTGAGTGTCATAACTTTTTCGGGCCTTGTGATTGAAAAATCTTTGTGCGTCAAAATCATCAGACACCCTTCCTCTCTTTACTCGTGGAGCCATTGGAAGTTCTTTGAAAATCCAAATAAATTACAAAATCAAAAATTTAACTCCCAAAATAAGATTATTTGGTAATAAACTTTTCACCATGAGTTTTCTTTAAGCTTTTTCATCAAAAATCCCAAATTTTGGATTTTTCATAATGTAGGAGAAAAATCCATGGTGGTAGGAAAAATCCATGGTGAAGATAAAAAATTTCTAAGTTAAAGTGAAGCTCTTACCAAGAGAAGATGAAATTTAAGACTTTGGCCTTCAAAATCTTCTCTATCGCACTCAATGTGAAGCTCTAGGTCAATGTTTAGAGGTAGGAGATGACCCAAGCAGTAAAAATGGAGTTTCATTTTCGGGAACTTGGTGCATCTTGCGTCAATGGCTTGATTTTTTTCCAGACTTCATTTTCTGTGTAAATCTACAGCGTACCACTTTACATCTACCTCTAATTAACTCAAATGAACTTCTATAATCATAATTAAACATTATTATAATACCAAACCATCACAAATAACACAAAAATAACTTTTATATATAAAATATGCACTATCATAAACTAACATTTTTTAAGCCAACGAGCGTCTAATTCAGTGTCCAAAGCAAACCAAAACATCCTATCACTGAAATCTAAACATTGCAATACCAAATTCAAACAAAGATAGAGTTCAACAATAAAAGTAAATGCAACTCAACATAAAAAATAATTAAAACAAGAAGTACAAGAAAAAATGTTCCGTGCAAAGATTAAGTTCAAACATCTTCTTCAACATCTTCTTCACTCTCATTTTCACTCTCATTCTCATGGATATCTCCCATAGATTGGTAGTGTACATACAAGTTGTAGAAGGGTTGATAAGGAAACTCATAAGTTGAATCCTTCCCAATCCAAGCATATTTCTTGAACATACATATCGAATGATCTTCAAAATGACCAGTATGTTCAAAATGTTCCTTCAATCTTCAATCCAGATGATCCAACATTTCAGAAATATTCCTTATTTCACGCATAAGATTTTGCAAATATTTTTCTATCTTCTTGATTCTTTTCAACAGTGCATTTGAACTAAAGTAAGCTTGAATAGGTGATGAATTTTGGGATGCTTAATCCATCAGTGCATTCATATTGTTCTCATCCCCCATTCTAATAAAGTTGCAATAGACGTCTAGATCCAACGGCTTCTAAGAAAGAAGCACTTTTTCCTAACTCTCATAGGGTACTTGTGATTGACTGCACAGTAGAAAAATGGTGGATGGATGTCCCAATTTAGTAGCAGATCCATTGACAATCAAACCCAAAATCAATTTCACAATTATTGCTCCAATGTCAACAGGTTTTCTAGTTTGAATACAATAGTTCAGAATAGCACTCTCCTTAGTTACCTTATTGATTTTCATAGTAGGAATTAATTTTGATGCAATAAAGAAGTGTCATTCTTTAAAAGTGGGATTTAACAATGATGAAGAAAAACTTACATTTCCATCATCTCTGGTATTCCAATTTGCATCTTCATCTGTAAGTATCGATAAAGTTCATTCATATTATCTCTCGTAGGGGTAAATTTTGCATAGTGGCCAATTGACGTATTTTTAATCATGAACATCTTGTTTATTCTTAAGTGAGTGAATTGCACAAACCTGCCCCACACATAGACAATTCCTTGGTTGACTCCATGTAGATTTACATAAAAATCTTTCACCATGGGGAAAACTATGGTTGCAGTAGTGTAACAAAGCACTTCCCTATGTCTCTGTGTAATAATCTATTCCACTCAAGTATTCAATGTGTTGAATCCTCAATTCACAAACCCCATTTCTTTGATTAGCCTCTTCTTCACTAAAACTGGATTATGTAACTTCTGAGCATCAAAATTGGCAAACTTTCTCTTGTTGAAAATTCCAAATCTAGCGGAATTTTTAGAGTGGGATGCCACTGGAATTGAAATCTAATGACACTTCCCTCATTTTCCCCCCTAAAATGGACTTTGGAATCAGTTTTTGGGAGTTATAAGGATAAGAACTTGCCAAAAACTGACAAAAATTGCCTTTTAAAATATTTTAAGTCATTTTTGTCATCACGACGTATCATGTGCCAATTTTGGAGCATCATGCGCCAGCTCTCTAGAATGTGGTGCATGATTTCAATTTCAACCTAAAAAATTCTAAATTCTTTCTTATAATTAGGTAAATAAAGATGTTTTTAAATTTTTTTATTTTTTTAAAATTCAAATTTCTCAAATACATAGACTCTATAAAAACACAAATATAATTTTACGTAAATATTCCAAACAAAAACAAACAACGATAAATATGTGTTGCCTCCCACAAAGCACTTGGTTTAATATCGTCAGCCCAACACTCCTAGTCTTTATTCTGGGTGACCCAACATTACAGTCTCTCTGAAAAGTGGTCTTTAACCATCAAAATATGTTTTCAATTTGTGCCCATTTTCTTTAAATATCCTTCCAGTCTTGGGATTTTCAATATTAACAGGTCCAAAGGGATAGACTTTAATAATTTTGAATGGCCCTCTCCACCTAGACTTCTATTTTCTAGGAAATAATTTCAATCTTGTATTGTATAATAAAACTTCCTGTCCAGGTCTAAATTCCATTTTTATTTATCTTTTGATCATGTCATTCTTTCCTTATAAATCCTAACATTATCATAAGATTCATTCCTAATTTTTTCAAGCTCATTCAATTTCAAAAATCTTTTCTCACCAACTTCTTTCAAATTGAAATTGAATTCTTTTGTAGCCCAATAAGCTTTATGCTCCAATTCTACTAGCAAGTGAAAAGTCTTCCCATAAATTAATTTATAAGGGGCATTCCTATAGGTGTCTTATAAGCTGTCATGTATGCCCATAATGTCGTATCCAATCTAGTAGACCAATCCATTTTTTTAGCATTTACACTCTTTTCCAAAATTCTCTTAATTTCGCTATTAGATACTTCTGTCAAACCACTAGTTTGGGGATGATAAGTGGTTGCAATTATATGCATTATATTATATCACTGCATTCTATATATGTGTATATATATATATTGAATGAAGGTATAAATGGTCCCATAAAATCCAATCCCCATGCATCAAAAGTTTAAATTTCCAAATTAAAATTTAGAGGCATTTCTTTTCTTTTTGAAAAATTACCTACTCTCTGACACCGATCACACGTTTATATATATATTAACATCGCTAAATGGAGTAGGTCAAAAAAATCCAGATTACAAAATTTTATGAACAGTTCTATTATTGCCAAATGACCTCAAAATTCAGAATCATGGCATTTTTGGATAATTTCCTGAACTTTTTTGTAAGACACACATCGTCTCATTACTAAATCTTTCCATGTTTATATAAATAGGGGTCATCCCAAAAATAAGATTTTACATCATGAATGAATTTATTTTCCTGTGTTTTGTTAATCCATATGGTAAAATACTACTAATAATATAATTTACAATATTAGTATACTAAGGCTTTCACTTCCTTTTACAGCATAAAGTTGTTCATCAGGAAGAGTTTCATTAATTTCTTTTTCCATGTCAAGTATTTCTTCCTGTTCTAGCCTAAATAGATGATCAACAATTGGATTATCAGTCCCTTTCCTATCAACTACTACAAAATCAAATTCTTGCATCAGAAGTACCCATCTAATTAATCTTGATTTCACATCCTTCTTTTGCATCAAATATTTAATAGTCAAATGGTCAGTGTGCACAACACATTTAGCTCTAATCAGATATGACCTAAACTTATCCAAAGAATACATAATGGCTAATAACTCTTTTTTGGTGGTGGTATAGTTAATCTGAGCATCATTAAGAGTCTTACTTGCATAGTATAAAACTTTAAAAATCTTATCATATCTCTGCCCTCAAATAGCTAGAATTGCATAATCACTAGAATCACACATTAATTCAAAAGGTTTCTCTCAATCAGGTGAAACAACTATATGAGCAGTGATTAATTTTTCTTTAAAGTTTTAAGGAGTATAAGGCAATTTTGGTTAAAATCAATTTTTGTATCATTTTCGAGAAGTCGGCATAAGGACTTAGTAATTTTTGAAAAATCTTTAATACATCACTTGTAAAATCCAACATGTCCTAAAAGGCTCCTAACTTCTCTTAAAGTTTTAGGTGGAGGTAAGTTTGATATAACCTAAATTTTTGCAGGATCTACTTCAATGCAATTTTCTGAAATTTTATGTCCAGGCACAATTTCTCCTGCAACCATAAATTGACATTTTTTCCGGTTCAATATGAGATTAGTCTTTTCACATCGTTCAAGAACTTTCTCTAAATGAATTAGAAATATTTCAAATGAAGTTCCAAATATAGAAAAATAGTACATAAATATTTCAATCCTATTTTCAATTAAATCATTGAAAATTAACATCATACTTCTTTGAAATGTTGTAGGTGCTTTACATAATCCCAAGGGCATTCACCGAAAAGAAAAAGTTTCATAAGGACTAGTAAATGTTGGTTTCTCTTGATCCTTTGGAGCAACTGTATTTGATGATAATTGATATATCCATCTAAAAAATAAAAATATTTTGGCCCAGCTAGCCTATCTAACATCTGGTCCAAAAGAGTATAGGAAAATGATCTTAATTGGGGGTAGAATTTAATTTTGTATAAACTATGTAGATTCATTATCCAGCGACTTGTCTTGTTGGTATTAATTCATTATTCTCATTTGTCACTACAGTCACTCCTGTTTTCTTTGGAACATAGTGAATTGGACTTACATAAGCACTAATTGCAATAGGATATATTATTCCAACATCTGACCATTTTAAAATTTCTTTCTTAACAACTTCCTTCATCATAAGATTTAATCTCCTTTGAGGATCAGCTCTTTGTTCATGTTGATCTTCCAATAAAATTCTATGCATACAAATTGAAGGATTGATTCCCTTAATATCAGCTAATATTATTCAAAGGCTTTCTTATATCTTTTAAAGTTTCCAACAACTGTTTTTCTTGCAAATCAGTTAATTCTGAGGATACTATAAGAGGTAATGTAGATAAATCTTCTAAAAATGCATACTTCAAATGTATATGAAGTGTTTTCAGTTCTAATTCAAAAAGTTTCTCCATAGATGAAATCAAATTCTTCATACTATCTATAGGATCTAACATTTCAAATTTTTTCTAAACATAATCAAAACTTTCTTTACTCATTTCCGTAGATTCATCTTGAATTTCATCCTCATCTTGATATTCCACATATTCCTTTTCAAATTCCCTTTCAAATGAATTTTTGAAATATTCATGGCTTAGATATTCACTAATATCCATTCTGAAGCATTCAATCTCTGGCTCTTTTACAGGGTATCTCATTGATCTTGCAATATTTAATTTAACCATTTGATCACTAACTCTCATTGTTTGTTCTCATTTCTACACATCTTCTACACATCTATCAAAGACACATCTATCAAAGATCTTCCAGTGGCAAGGAATGGTCTTCCTAAAATGATAGGAGTTTATTTATCTTCCTCCATATCTAATATAATAATGTCCACAGGAAAGATAGATTTCTCAACGTTTACTATTACATCTTCTATAACTCACTTCCTCTATAACGCCTTTAGGATAGGTAATTGAACGATCAGCTAACTAAAAAGTTACAGTTTTATGTGAAATATCTCTTAAACCCAACCTTCTGAAAATTGATAATGGCATAAGATTGATACTGGCTCCTAAATCACATAACACTTTTCCAAAAAATCTTTTGCCAATAGAATAAGGAATTGTAATACTTCCAAGATCTTTAGGTTTTTTATGAAGCTTTTTCTGAATTATAGTACTGAGCTCTTCACTTAGTGCAACAGTCTCCTTAGCTATAAACTTCCTTTTCTTATTAGGTATATCCTTCATGAACTCCACATAGCTTGGCATTTGTTCCAAAGCTTCAACAAATGGAATGTTTATTGTTAATTTCCTCAATATTTTTGAAAATTTTGAAAATTGGTTATCTCTATTTTTTTGATTCAAACTTTGACGAAATTAAGGTGTTGGTCTTTCTACAGTGATTTTCACTAGTTTAATAGGACATTCTGACTCAAAATGAAAATCTTCACCAGATTTTTATTTTCCACTGTCAGTCGCCAAATTGGAAATTGTCAGTTATCGAAAATATAAGACTGGACCGATCTCATATTTTCAGTAGTTTAAATAAATGAGTTTGATACTGCAAGCAATGCATCTACCCCGAAGGATAAATCCACTACTTATTGGTAAGGGCTTGATTAATTAAACTAAAGAATTTATGGCATTCATTTAAGTCTGTGAAAAACTACTTTTTTTGTTGAATGACTAGTTCCCCAATTTAATATAAAAAATTAGATATGGTTAATATTAAGCTGGGTTCTTGAAAGTTTCCAATAAGGGCAAGCCCCTATAGTTGATTACATCTTAGATAACCTAAGTCACCAAATCAGAGGATATTTTCTTCAAGAATTTCAAAGGGTAGGACTTTTCAAAAGATCAAACAAAGAGGTGTGAAAGAGGAATGACTCAAACTTGGAACATTATATTTTGGAATCAAGAAGAAGAACTAGGGGATGTCATGGATCCTGAGGAGAACCTTGGTGACTTCCCAAGTTATCCTATGGTTTGGCTTCAATTTTGAGAAAAGTTATTGATTAATTCATCCTACCAATTTTTATTAATTAGGGCCTATATTTTTGTGACACGGTCACACAAATAGCCTGGATGATGTGATTGTTTAGGTCGTGAAGAACGAAGGCCTAAGAATCCTAAAATGTGATAGGGCTTAAATTATATAGCAGAGCTATACAAAGGTCTAAAGATGAGTTGAGGATTTATGTCTTACTAGGCAGACAACCTCAAAATCTTATGAATTGTTGTTTAATTTCTAAGGAAGGATTTGATGTTGTAGATTCTTATGTTATTGCATATTGCTATTGTAGAAGGCTACCCACTGAGTTAGCTCCAAGCTCCTTAATGAAGTAGCAGTCTTAAAGTCTAAGTTTTAAATGTTTAATTGAGAAGTTTATAGTTCGATCAGGGGGGGTTAAAGTTGATTAGAGTGACACCGGTTAAGATCCCACAGTTCCCTCATTCTGGTATCACTATTTTCTTCTTTGTGAAACTCATTTAATCCAGAGAGATCTCGTTAGCAACTGTGGGTTACTCCTCTGAGGGACTCCCGTAAATTCAAAAGGACGTTTTAAGTTTAGTGAAATTTTAAATGATTTATGGTTACCTATGAAACAATTATTTTAAATTTTTGAAAGTTTTGATTAATTTTTGAAAAGTTGTTTTGATTTTGCAAGTAAAGTAAAGTGAACATCCAAGCAGTTATAAAATTTTTCAATGAAAGTAAAATGACAAAAATTAAATAACACTATAAAGTGTACCTTTCATCTTCTCAGCATTCTCGCTGAAAGATTAGCTTTTTTGCAACTAGTATATAATTTGGTAGAATTTAAATAAATTGCAAGAGTGGATGAAGGTGTATCTAACAAACCCTGAACTATGACTTATTGAGTCCCAAAAGATCTCAGTGGATGATTCTAGAATAAAACATAGCAAGTTTAATTTGTCCCTCAACATACCTAAGAGATTCTAAAGTGTTCAGGGAATGAACCTGAGCAACTTTAAAGATCTCTTAAACCATTTGACTTCATTTTGAACTTATCATATTACTCTATTAGTTATCCCAGGTCAAATCAAAATTATCCCACTACTCGATGAATCTTGAGATTTTAATCATCTTAAGGACTAGGTACTCAATCAATTGGTTGATATTTCACTAAAGAGTTAAGTGAATGAATGCCCGTGCGCTAAAGGCAAGTTTAGGTCATTAAATATTTTGTACCCACCACTAAAGTTGGGCTTGTAGTGCTTAGAGGTGTTTATCATCGATCATGTTATCCTTCTAAATCCTATCAAATGAATTTAAATATCAAGCCTAAATCACTACAAAGCCCTTAACAATTTCAGTGGGATAAAGTGGCAATCATTAAGATTTTAAATTTAAGTAATACATATCCTTATTGGAAGATCATATCATCCAAATTTTGGGCTTAGAATAAGTGAACTATCATCCTCCTAACTTAAGCCCATCACTTGATTGACTTTTATTAACTTCCAAGCTTCCAAGTCTTGATAATTTAAAAAATTATAATTTTATTCTTATTATGGAAAGGTGGCAAGTTATTTTCTATCTTTTAACTTGTTAGGTTTCAATCATCCAAACATATTTATTAGGATTAAACTTATCCATTTTTCCTTTTGGTTAATCCTAAATTTTGATTAAGGAGCCAAAATATTAAATTACCACTTTGCCCGGGGCTCTCCACCTCATAACTCATTAAGCATAACTCCAATGACTTTAAAGTATTTTGATTACCCTATCCATAGAGTAATTAAAGCATCAGAGGAGAAAATGTGGTTTTCAAAATTTAGTTTAATTTAAATGAACATTTTAATTTAGAAAGTAGGATTTCTTTTTAAATTAATTTACTTAATCAATCAAATTAAAGTTTTTGGTTTATGGAAAAATTATTAAAGTTTCCCTAGGTTAGAGAAACACTTAGGCAAAATTTCATGATTTTTTGAATTAAATATTTAATTTAATTTTATAATTATTTATTAATTTTTCGTGATTTAATTAAATGAAAAATATGTTTTATTTACAAAAATCATTTTTAATATTTATATTAAACTACTTTGAGTCCAAAGAACTCAGAGAAATAAAATTTATGTTTTTATGATTTTTAATTTATTTATTATAATTATTTTTAATGAGGAAAATAGGAAAATACATTTTTGGGCCGCTAAAAATTTATTTTTAACTTAGAAAAACTAGTAAAAATATTTTAATGAGTCCTAAGTGATCAAGGAACCATTAGGAACATTTTAAAATTTTTTTGTACTTTTAGAATTTTTAATTTTTTTTATTTATTATTTTTTTTAAATATAGCTCAAAAATGAATTGTTTTCTTAAAAATTATTTTTCTTTTTTCTAAGTGGCCCTGATCACAAGCAACTCAGAAAACCCCATTTCATAATTATTCTAAGTGTATTTAATTTAATATAATTATTTTTGTGTAAAAATACAACATTTCTTAAAAAATCAACTTTATTACGTAAACTTAATCAAAAAAAATTTTAAATTTTAGTGGTGGGTTAATATGAACAGTGGGTAAACTTGATTTTTATCATAATGTGGAATTAATTTTATCAATTTTTTATTAAAATTTAATTTACAAAAATTAATACAAGATATACACACTTAATTAAATACAGAAATGTACAAAATTATTCAAACTATTACGATATTTTTCTTGAACGTCTTTGAGCACAGAAAACCTTCTAAAATTTATCCCATAATTTTTCAAATGATATTTTAATTTTTATATTTAATTTAAGTTGAAGTAGCAATCTTAGTTT
This sequence comes from Phalaenopsis equestris, assembly GCF_001263595.1. Lineage (NCBI taxonomy): Eukaryota > Viridiplantae > Streptophyta > Magnoliopsida > Asparagales > Orchidaceae > Phalaenopsis > Phalaenopsis equestris. The sequence goes on along the minus strand of NW_018165258.1, from coordinate 342,515 downwards.
GAAAATTAGGGTTAGAAGCACAGAGATGTCCTCTAACCTTGGAAAAATTAGAGAACCTAGCCTTCGTCATGAAGAATAAACCCTAAAAATTTCAAGTTATGGTGAACAATGGTTAGTCATAGTAAATTGAAATACCACAGAGAGTATTTAATTAATTAAAAATCAAAGAGCTAACAAATAATTATTATTTTTCATCCACATTATTTTCCTCTATTCACTGAGCACGAAGGTATTTTTAATTTATTTTTATGATTTTTATATGAAAATATATGGATTTTTAAAGGTTTGGTATTTAATTAATTCATAAAAAAACTAATTTTCTATTTATCCCAGTCATCCACCATGTCATCCTCGTCCTCTCTGAAGTGCAACGCGTTGCGCTCTGGTTCGGCGCTGCCATCCGATTTGGCAGTGTCCCGCTATTCATGTCATATTCCCTCATCTAGCTTGATCTCGTCTGTTTGTCTGATACACACGCAATGGGACGGTCCTCTGTCATCGTCTCTGATGAACCAAGCTTGTGAGCCATCCAACTTCTAGACCTAATATCTCGCTCGATAGTCAGCCAAATTAAGTGTGGTTTATTTCTACACCTTCGTCCACTTAGGAAGAACACATCAATATTGTTACAATGTTATGAAATTAAACTTTTCTTCACATTTGGTGAAAACCAAGCTCAATATTAGGTTAATGGCCTATACCTTTGTCTGAGAGGGGAGGCCTCAACCAAATACTTGTGGAAGTTTCAATGGAGTCGTATGAACCTCTTAGAAGTATTGGTTTCCTCTGGTATAAGCTCCAAGTAGAAGTTCAATGAAATGGGGTGTGGCCTTAGTCTAGGGGTGGTTTGGAGAGCTTAATAGAGGGGGATTTTTGTGGGAATCTTCCTCTTTTGCTCTAGGGAAGCTCAAGAGCCGTTTCATTTGGAATTTTGGGAAGTTTAGAGGAGATGGTCTGACAAATGGCCAGGAAATGGTTGCAATGAGCTTAAGGGGTCTTGGAGGAGCTCTGGGAACAATTTGGCAGAGTTTCCCAAAGAAATTTGGCTCACCTTTTTTTTATCAATGGAAGAGGGGTTTAAATAGCAGGGCTTCAAATTGTGTGCAATGTGGAGCTAAGGTGGAGGGCTTCAAATAGCTAAAGACTAATCAGAGTTGGGCACCATGGATGGGTGTAATGGGTTAGATTTATGGGGGGTGGCTTTCGGTTTTAGGGTTTTCTGACAAGTAGTATGGTCGGCCAGTAGGCCAGTCGGCTAGGGTAGAGGAGGTGGTCAGGCAGGTAGGTGAGCTAGAGGGAGGGTTCATAATTATTAACCTCTAATGGTATGGCATGATGGCAAGGATATTTGAGTTTAGGCCAAAAATTTGGTGAAATCCCCTAAATTAAGGTACCATTGGTCCTTAACTCATGTAGGGTGGGCTAGGTGAGTCTAGCTTGGTCACTACAATTCAAAAAATGGTTGTAGAGGCTTTATTTTGATCAATTTGGCATGGTCTGGTCAAGGCTTGCTCAATTTTGGTGCGTCGGTTTAATTTGGGTCAAATTGGCTTGAAGTTGGGTTTGGATTGGGCTATCCATGACATTTGACTCAATTGATTGAGAAAATTGGTGTGGATGATTGTCATAAAGAGTTTAGAAAAGATTTGGAGTGATTTTGAATTGATTTGGAGGTTCAATGTAAAGGAATTTAGGAATTTGGTCAATTTTGGGCATTTGGGTTTGACTTGGGTATGGGCTAGGCTAGAGTTTGGCTAGGGCCCAATTGATGATTTATATTGGTCCTAAAGTTTATCATAAAGAGTTTTGGATAGAAATTGAGTGGAAATTTTGAGGTTATGCGGTTCAATTGGGTTGAACTTCGGAACATGGTCAATTTCAAGCAAAATTCATGGTTTTGGTCCAAGTTGATTTTGGGTAAAATTGAGGCTATACCAAGGCTAATTGAAGGTTTAATTTGATATTTGGAAATGTTTTAAAGAGTTTATGATTCAAAATTGGGGCAATTGGATAGGTTTCGAGGTTCAATTGAGTGAGATTTTGGTTTTGGGTCAAATTGGGGATTTTTTATTTAGGTTGAAATTGGATTCAAATGTGAGCCAATTAAGCTTGGATTTAGTCACAATCAAGCTTGAACATTAATAATTTGAGTTTAGATTTGAAATTGGAGAGAATTGGGATCAAATTGGTGGACATTGGGGGTGAATTGGGGTAATTGGGCCTTTAAAGGCAATTTGTGGCTTTTGGTCACATTAGGTCAAATTGATCAAATTGAGCTTAATGGAGTGTTTCAAAATGATTTTGGGGACATTTGAAGTGATTTGGAAGGTTTTGGGACAATTTGGGTCATCAAGGGTATTTTGGAAATTTTTGCCAAATGATGGGGGTATTTTGGTAATTTTGGGGTTATTTTGGGCAATTTGGGTAGTTTTAAAGGGTTTGAAATGATTTTTGAACAAATTTGGGTGTTTTGGGTAATTTTGGGAATTTTGAGGCTTTAAGGGCAATTTGGTAAATTGGGTAGATTTGGGGGAAAAATACTAAGTTGGGTATTTTGGTCTAGGTGACAATCTTTATGAGTCTCCCAGAAGGCTAAGAGACCAAAGTCATGTAGGCTTAGGTTTAAGGTAGTGAGTGGGAGTGTAATGTACAAGTGTGTGTGAAACTAACCAAGACCACACCACCAGAGGGTTTACCTTAAGGTCAAGCAGTCCTATAGGAACTCTCCTTGAGCTCCTTCATATTGACCACACCTACTAAGTGCTAGAGGTTAGGACCAATGTGTGGAACTTCAAGTTGAGTAAGAAAGAGTTTAGAATTTCTTATGTTGAGGGTTCCTTTCTAGTCCTCTAGGAATATTCAATAGGAAATTTTTATGGCTAGACCCAAGGCTACTAAAGAGGAAAAAGTAGACCTCAACCAAAACTGAGGTCAACATCCACCTCATTTTTTTAAACTACAACTTTCACTTCTTTTTGAACTCTGTTTTCTAATTTTTTTTCAACTTCTCAGTTAAATAGCCTTAATTTGCTCCTTGTTTTGATTTTAGGATTTACTTCAACATTACTAGGAAACTCTCCTAGACGTCTATTGTTAAGTGTGGTAGCAATATATCCCAATTGATTTTCGATGTTATGGAGCACGACGAGCGCCGAATGGTGCCAGTCAGCGCCAAAACGGCGCCAAAACAGTTATTTCACAAAATGCATTAAATTTGGATGAATTTTGATGGGGGTGCTTAAGCAAACTTTTAAATTTTTAGTCACACATTATTTAATCACCATTTTTAACATAAAATGGGGGGCTAAGGAGGAGAAAAGAAGAAAATAAAAGAGAGCTAAACTTCCATACTTAATTTCTTTTGAAAGATCTTAAGAGATCCATCTTTAAGACTTGTAAGAGGAGAGGGAAAGTGAGAGATTTCTTCTTCATTGCAATCCTTAGAGAGGGGCGCATATCATTGTAAGTAGAAGGAAGTAATTCAAAGGAACTTTGAGGGATTTGCTTGTGGAGGAGATTAAGATAACTTATTTACTTTAATTCTATGTTGTGCAAACTTGTTTCAATATATATAAATCCATGTTTTTTTTCTTCTCCATGAATTCCAAGTAGTTGCTTTCTCTTTCCCCTTTACAATAAGAAGTAGTGATGTGAAGAATCAAAAGTTGTTTGAAAATGATCTTAATTCTTTAAATTGTGATTATTCATCTTGAACTTCATTTACTTTTCAATTTAGCCAATTGATTTGTTAAAACTTTGACAAAACATAAGAGCCGAGATAGCTATGTTTTCAACATTACAGTAGGGATCACACTTTAATGTCATGGATAAGTGAAGTCACCATAGGATTGAGTGCAAATAAATAGGGAAATTTTGTTTGATGGGTGTAGAATTGGTGATTTTGGGGTGGAAAACTTAAGTTGCCTTCCACCTGGGTTTAAGTTTTCTGGGAAATATTTTCAATCGTGTATTGTATAATAAAACTTCTTTTCCAAGCTCAAAACTCTGTCATAAATTCTTTTGATCATGCCAAATTTTCATCTTTTCTTTATAAAATCTAGCAATTTCATAAGATTCATTCTTAATTACCTCGAGCTCATTTAACTGAAATAGTCTTTATTCTCCAGCATCATTTAAATTATAATTAAATTCTTTTATCGCCCAATAAGCTTTATGCTCTAACTCAACTAGTAAATAACAACATTTTCCAAATATGAGCTTATATGGAGACATTCCTACAAGAGTTTTATATGCAGCCTATAAGCCCATAACGCAAAATCAAGTCTATCAGACTAATTAATTCATTCAGGATTTACAGTTTTCTCCAAAAGTCTTTTAATTTCATGATTCGATACTTCTATTAATCCACTAGTCTGAGGGTGATAAGTTATGGTAATCCTAAGCTTATTTCCATATTTTCTAAGTAAAGTGTCAATTCTAAAATTCTTAAAATGACTTCTCTCATCAGTGATGATCACTCTTGGCATTCCAAATCTAGTAAGAATATTTTTTTATAGAAATTTTGAAACACTCAAAGCATCACAATGCGGCAAGACTATTGCTTCAATCCATTTAGACACATAATCCATAGCTAATAAGATATATATCTTTCCTGAAGATGATGCACATGGTCTTATAAAATCTAAACCCCAAACATCAAAAGATTCAACTTCTAAAGTAAAATGTATGGGCATTTCTTCTCTTTTAAAAATATTGCTTACTGCATGCATTGATCACACATTTTCACATAATTATTAACGTCCTTAACAATGTACGCCAATAAAATCCAGAGTGTAAAATTTTAAATGCAGTCTTATCTATTCCTAAGTATCCTCCAAATTTAGATTTATGACATTTTTTATATAATTTCTATGGTTTCATTAATTGGTGCACATCTTTGAATGATTGAATCATGACATCTTTTCTATAAATAAGGGTAATCCTAAAAGTAAAACCTTGCATCATACATAAATTTGTTTTTCTGGTGGCTTGTTAGTCTGTATGGTAGAATATTACTAACTAAGTAGAAACTCTCATTTATGTTATCCTCATTGTTCCTTTTATTTCCATGTTCAAGTCTTGACAGATGATCATCAATTTGATTATCAGCTTTCCTCTCCATTATCTTAAAATTAAATTCTTGCAATAGTAGGGCCCATCTGATTAATATTAGTTTTGCATCCTTTTGTGACATAATATATTTAATAACATAATGATCAGTATGCACATTGCATTTAGCTCCAAGTAAATATGATCAAAATTTATCAAAAGAATATAATATTGCCAACAGCTCATTTTTAGTTGTTGTGTAATTAATTTGAGTTTCATTAAGAGTTTTTCTAGTATAATATATAACTTTAAAAATCTTATCGTATTTTTGTCCTAAAATAGCTTCAATAGCGTAATTACTTGCATCACACATTAATTCAAATGGTTTTTCCTCGTTAGATGAAACAATGATAGGTGCATTAATTAAATTTTCCTTTAATAAATTGAAAGCTTTAAGACAATCATCACTGAAATCAAAGTTAGTAATTTGAACATTAGCCATAGGTTTACGGTTATCTTCCATTAAAATTCTGTGCATACAAATTGAAGGATTGATTTTTTTAATATCTACTAATGTCCAACCAAAAACTTTTTTATAATTTTTTAATGTCTCCAACAACTTTTCTTCCTGATCTTTAGTTAAATTCGAGGATATTATCATAGGTAAAATAGATGAATTACCTCAATAGGTTTTAACAATACAAGTGGCCAATTTGTAAAGTAAATTAAGAACCGGTAAAAATATCATCACAATTTTTAGGAATAAAAGAAGTTATAAATAAAATCAAAATCACTTACTTAATTACTTCATAATGCAAGGAGAAAGAAAGAAAACTACTCACAAAGAATGGGGATTACAAAAAAAAACATATTTATAAAACTTAAATCTAAAGTACAAAACTTAAAGACAGATGCAAATACTTATCTGGAATGTTCCCCCAAACACTCCTTTGAATTTCTCTGACTTCTCTGACTCCAACAACACTTAAAAGTTTACAAACTCTAGAAATAAAAAAGACTCACAAATAAAACTTCTCACATAATTAACACACTCACACACTATGAGACTCTATAGATCCGACGCTCATAGCCCCTTGTAATAAATCCATATTTATAGAGCTTTGAAAATTCCAAAGGGTTTCTTTAAACATCTCTTCAAAATTCAGTCTCATTCAAAAAATATTCTAGAAAATAAGCATGGCACCTAGGTGCCAAACCAACGCACTTAGGATCTAACCAACTTTTGCATTTGGCGCCAGGATCTGGCACCTAGGCCCCATTTTGGCTGGTTTGGTACTTTTATTTAATTTAGCCCATTTTGCTATTTTTTGACTTATTTTTGCTCCTTTTTTATTCATAAACTCTTTTTCTTGCACTTGTAACCAAAAACATAAAAATACCCTTTACTAAAGCATAATATCCTAAAAAATTGAGCATAAAATGTGCATAAAAAATTAATAATTTTAAGGAGGATCACTGACCAGAGGAAAATATGTTGAGATTTCCATACCTATTTTTTGCTATTTTTGATGATATTGTACTTTAAAGAAAGGTATTTTTGATGTTTTGTTACAGGAATGATCAATTAGGGTCATTGGAGCAAGAAGATGCAAAAAGGAGCAAATTTGGAGCGAAAAGGACCAAAATGTGCATAATTGAACTAGGGCGCCGACGGGACCATCGACCCCGCCGACGCCGAGATTTTTCCGAAACTCCAGAATTAATTCATTATGAAGTTCCGCCGACGGTGCCCTCGAGGCCGCCGACGGCGAGCTCGGTAGTTATGCCCAATCAGGCTTTAGATAAGGCCAAATTTTGAAGGGATGTCTATGCAACTCTTGGGAAAGCTCATCCACAACTTTAAAAGACTATTTTGGCCTAAAATTGATGGAGAAAGAAAGGGAGTCTGGAAGGTTCTAGAGTTCCTGGAGGTTAGAAACGTTCCATTAGTGTTTGTTAGAGTGTAAAAAGTGTGAGGAATTCTTTGAGAGATTATAAGTGTGGAGAGAAAGTGAGAGATTTCTTCCTCCTTGCTACTTCTTAGAAGAATTTTGTGTGTTGTAAAGAAAGGAAGAGATTCAAAGGAACTTCGAGAAGTGTTCTTGGGGAGAAATTTGAGATAAATTATTTACTTTTTGTAGTTTGTATGACTTTGATTTTATATATGAAGTCTGAGTTTTGTTGTGTTTTTCCCGTGAGATCTGAGTAGTTTTCTCTGTCTTTCTCCTTGTCTCGAGATTTGTGAAATGATGATTTGAATTGGTGAAGTCATGAAAATGTTTAAGAAATTGTGATGATATTTTCACTTTGATCTTAATTTACTTTTAATCTGGCCAATTCATTTGCTAAAATATGTTGAGTTTTACAACTAAAGTTATAATTACATCCAAGATTCAGGGAGGTCAATGCCAGTGGAAGTTGGGTGCAAATAAATAGCAAAATAATATTATCGGGCGTAGAGTTGGAAAGTTTAAAGTGACAAACTAAAATCCCCAATTCGGTCCTATCGTTTGGGTGTTGAAGTGTGGATGTCAGCCCTCAGGCGAGGGGAACGTGGGAGCTCTGAAGTGAGTGTCGGTATCCTCCCAGGCTAACCGCAGATCTTTCTTATATTGAATATCACATTTAAACCCTCATTAGTATCATTCGTTATTTAATAGTTATTAAAATTATACATTTATTGCAATTTCCTATTAGTGACAGATAAGCAAATTGAACTTCGTTGTTGTCATTAAAGTATTATTTTTTTCTAAAATCTTTGTTCGTAATTCTATATCACTCCCTGTAGGATCGATATCTAGGACTCCATTAGAGCCCTATATTACTTGAGCGATACGTATACTTCCGTTGATAAGTGTGACTATGATTATTGAATATTTATTACGTCCATATTTATCTTATATTTTTAAGCATATATAAAGTTGCGGTCAAGTTTTTGGCGCCGTTGCAGGGGAGTGAGTAAACAAAAATCACAATTAGAGTAACGGACAATTTAGGATTATTACAAAATTTTTACTTGAATTATAACTTATTTTTATATTTAGTTAATTATATTATTGTTTACTGATTTCAAATTTTATGCGTAAATTTGGACCTGAAAATCTTATACCCTACAATTCAGAATTAGAATGCACTGTTAGAAGGATTAGAAGATTAAGAAGAGAACGTAGAAATTCTGATACAATGAAAAATAACATGAACAATCAAGGAATAGAAAATGAACACCAACCTAGACCCCTATGAGATTATGCAAATCCTACAGCAGATGAAATTCACTTATCTATCCAAAATCTTGATGTAGCTACTAATTCATTTGAGCTTAAACCTACTATTATCCAAATGGTACAAAACAATCAATTTGGAGGTACGCAAAATGAAGATCCTAACTTACACCTCACTAGTTTGTTAGAACTGTGTGCTACTTTTAAATATGACAGAGTCTCAAATAATGTTGTTAGACTTAGACTTTTTCCTTTTTCACTGAGGGATAAGGCTAAGATGTGGTTAAATTCGTTAGCACCAGGATATATTAGAACTTGGAGAGAACTTTCAGAGAAATTTCTATCCAAATATTTCCCTCCATCCAAAATTGCTAAACTTAGAAATGACATAACATCATTGTGTCAAATTGATGTAGAGACAATATATGAAGCTTGGGAGAGATTTAAAGATATTCTTAGGAAATGCTCTCATCATTCATTACCAGATTGGTTGATAATTCAAACTTTTTATATGGTTTGGTGGGATCTCTTATTTTATAATGGATTAGTGGGATCTCTTAGATTGATTACAGATGCTGTGGCTAATGGTTCTCTAATGTCAAAACTATTTGATGAGGCTTATTCATTAATAGAAGAGATGGCTACCAACAACTTTTAATGGCCCTCTGAATGGGTAAATCCTAAAAGAGTAGCTAATATCCATGATTCTGATGCAATATCTATGTTAGCTTTATAGATTGCTGTAATATCAAAGAAATTAGATCATTAAGGGATGCATTATTCTCCAACACCTCCTATGATGGAAGAGAATTCATCTGGGCAATTTGTGGATGTTCAACCTTCATATGAGACCTTAAATTCTATTAATAGACCCAACAACCCTTATTCGAACTATCATAACCCAGGTTGAAAGAATCATCCAAATTTTAATTGGAATAACAATTCTTCTACAAATCAACAGTGGGCAAACAACTTAGTGAACCCAGTAGGAAATTCAACCAACCAAAGAAATGTAAACTATAGACCTTCTTATCCTCTAGGATTTAACAGAAACACTCAATTAAAGGAGAAGAAGTTGTCTATGGATGAGCTGACATTAAACATGGGTAAACAATTGCAGAATTAAGGAAATCAATTAAAAATTAAAGAAAATCAATTACAAAATCAAGGAACTGCTATTAAGAATATTGAAAACCAATTGGGACATATCGCTACTGCTCTTAGTAATCGAACATTAAGAACTTTTCCTAGTACTATGGAACCAAATCCTAAAGATCAAGGAAAAGAACAAATCAAGGTGATACAATTATGAAGTGGAAAAGAATTGGAAATAAGGGTGCAAAAAGAAACAGAAATTGAAACAGAGAAAATGGATACCAAAAAAGAAATAGATCATGGGTACCCAGATTTAGAGTATCCATTTACACCAATGAAAATTATTGTGGAGAAATCTCCACCACCGTTTCCTCAAAGATTGAAGCAACACAAAAAGAATAAACAATTTTCCAATATTTTAGAAATTCATAAGAAGTTAACGGTGAATATTCCCTTCGTAGAAGCTTGTAGAAGCTTTAGATCTTTAGATCAGATGCCCAATTATGTGAAGTTTATGAAAGATATTCTGAACAAGAAAAGAAAGTTCACGGATAACGAAATTGTTGCATTTAGCGAAGAGTGTAGTGCAATTATTTAGAAAAAGAGTCTTGAAAAAGTTAAAGATCCTGACAGCAGATAGTTTCACTATACCATGTGCTATTGGTGAAAAATTTTATGGAAGAGCTTTATGTGATTTGGGAGCCAGCATTAATCTTATGCCTTTATTAATTTTCAACAGATTCGGATTAGGAGAAGTCTCACCTTCTTCTGTAACGCTACAGTTAGTGAATCGTTCAGTTACATATCCTAAGGGAATTATAGAAGATGTGTTAGTAAAAGTGGATAAATTTATCTTTCTTGTGGATTTCATTATTTTAGATATGGAGGAAGATAAAGAAATACCTATTATTTTAGGGA
>NW_018165258.1:330907-332185 GCF_001263595.1 Phalaenopsis equestris | reverse complement strand
TTTAATGATCAAGAAGTGACTTTTAACATTGCAAAATCTATGAAATACCCAGCTGTTGAAAGAGATAATGAATGTTTTCGCATGGAAATTAGTGAACATCTATTGAAAGAACATTTTAAAGAACATTTTGAAGAGAAGGAAAAATTTGAACAGAGTAATGAAGTTATTCTGGACGAATTATAAAATGAAGAATTAAATTATGTTCAAAAAAGATTTGAGATGTTGGATATAATGCAAAATGCTGATGAAAATCTATTTCCGTCAATTCTAAAACCACCTGAACTTGAGTTGAAAATATTGTCAAGTCACTTGAAGTATGTGTTTCTGGGAGACTCATCTACATTACCTATTATTATTTATTTATGATTAAATGATTTGCAAGAGAAAAAACTATTAGATACATTGAAAAGATATAAGAAAGCTTTTGGTTGGACCTTAGCTGATATTAAGGGAATCAGTCCTTCAATCTGTATGCACATAATTATATTAGATGAACAATATAAAGTAAGAGTTGATCCATAAAGGAGATTAAATCTGATGATGAAAGAAGTAGTTAAGAAGGAAACAGAAGGAAACTTAGACACTGGAATTATATATCCTATTACTGGAATATCCTATTTCAGATAGTGCGTGGGTAAGTCCAATTCATTGTTTTCTTAAGAAAGGATGAGTGACTGTTGAAACAAAAGAAAATAATGAATTAATACCTATCAGACAAGTTACTGGGTGGCGTATTTGCATTGATTATAGAAAATTAAACACTGTCACCAAGAAAGATCACTTCCCTTTACCCTTTTTAGATCAAATAGTGGATAGACTTGTTGGGCACAAATATTTTTATTTTTTAGATGGATATATTGGTTACCATTAAATTCCTATTGCTCCTGAGGAACAAGAAAAAACAACATTTACTAGTCCTTTTGGAACTTTTACTTTTCGAAGAATGCCTTCCGGAATATGTAATGCACCTGCAACATTCCAGAGATGTATGATGTCCATATTTACCAACTTAATTGATGATGGATTGGAATTATTTATGGATGATTTCTCTGTATTTGGAACATCATTTGACACATATTTAAATTATCTTGAAAAAGTTTTAGAGTTATGTGAAAGAACTAATTTAGTTCTAAATTGTGAGAAATGTCAATTTATGGTTGCAGGAGGAATTGTGTTAGGGCATAAAATTTAGGAAGCTGGTATGGAAGCAGACCCTACAAAAATTCAAGTTATATCTAAACTAACACCTCCTATTAATGTAAGAGAAGTTAGGAGTTT
>NW_018165258.1:329299-330696 GCF_001263595.1 Phalaenopsis equestris | reverse complement strand
TGATGCTAGTGATTATGCTATTGGAGTTGTTCTTGGACAAAGGTATGAAAAGATTTTTAAAGTTATATACTACGCTAGTAAAACTCTTAATGATGCACAAATTAACTATATTGTTACTGAAAAAGGGTTACTGGCCATTGTGTATGCTTTAGATAAATTTAGATCTTATTTAATTGGAGCTAAATGTGTTGTGCATGCTGATCACTCTGCTATTATATATCTGATGCAAAAGAAGGATGTTAAACCAAGGTTAATTAGATGGATACTTTTGATGCAAGAATTTGATCTTATGGTTATTGATAGAAAATGAACTGATAATCAAATTGCTGATCATTTTTCAAGATTAGAAAACTAAGAATTATCTGATACTGGCAATGAAATTACAGACAGTTTCCCTGATGAACAACTTTATAATATTAATGAGTGGAAAATACCATGGTATGCTGATATTGTTAACTATATTGTAAGTGATATTTTGGATACCATGGTATGCTGATAGAAAAGAGCTATTCTAAATTTCTATATTCAGAATAATAGAACTATAAATGTGGGGAGAATTATTTTTAAGAATATATTGACTATGGCAAGGAGTGAGACAAGTGGAGGGCTAGGACATCCTGGCCTTATTTATGCACTTTGCCAACTTTCTGGAGTGGAGGTGGAGATGAAGAATGGGTTCACCCTATGAAGCCCATTAGTAAAGCCAATTTAAAGAATTATGAATCCCATGAATCCCATGAGCTCAGGCCCGACACTACACAGGCGAGCCTGATGTTACTTTTCCTGAATGCCCCCGATATGCTCAGTATCAGCCCAATCCACCTGCTGACCAAGGAGACGAAGACATAGTTTGGGATTTTGACATATGATAGTAGTTGATGTACTTTTACTTTTATTTTTGTAATTTTTTTGTAATAGAGATAGATTTTTATGTGTTTGTACTTTCATTTTTATTTTTATGTTGCAATTAGATAATTTTTTTATAAAGCTAAAGCTAGTGTTATAGTTAAATGTGCATGTGCAGTTTAATAGATGTTGAGTAGTATTTTGTGAATTGTAATGTAATGTGATTTTTATTTTCGTGTTTTAACTGTAATTGTTTTATTTAGTATTGTGATTGTGTTAGGAAATATTGTGCTTGTTTAATGTTTTAGTTTTATACTTATTTCAAAATTTCATTACCCAGAAATTCCTCTGATGATTTATATATGTAGAAAGTTCCTAATATTACAGACCAGGTGAAGTAAGAATTTGAGAAGGCCTGTAAAAATTTCAGAATGATGAAAATGCCTACAATACTGAGGTATGATTTATATTTATAGTTTTTCTTTCCACCTGTATTATTTCATATTTAAAAATTTAAGTTTGGGGGAGGGAAGAAAAAGATTAACTATTAA
>NW_018165258.1:296440-328977 GCF_001263595.1 Phalaenopsis equestris | reverse complement strand
GTCTTTAAAGGCTATCCAGATATAGTAATCCTCACTTGAAAAAGGAAAAAAGGATTGAAAATAATCCCTGAAAGGAAAAAAAATATATATAGGATTTAAAGCAATCCAAATGAAAAAGAGAAAAGAAAAAAAAAATGAAAGTGAGGAGAAGCTTGAGGATATGCCTAATCAAAAATTGGCTTCAGTGGACCTACCTAAAGAGAAAACCTAAATACATTCCTGAGCTTATATCTATGAAATAGATCTTTTACTAGTAGAGTTCTCATGAAGTTCTTATCTTTTGGATATTTTAAGTAACTTAATATTGCAACATATAGTCATTCTTGAATTAAATAGAAGGCTAGAACTCTTAAACTTGATGACTAGATAAACTTGTGGCTACAGAGTTAATTCAATTACTTGAATTTTTTTTCTGAAAATCTCACTATGATATTTTTCTGGAAATCTCACTATGTTATTTATTTAAATCAAACTTATAGTATTTTTTAATTAAAAATTTACTACAATAGATCATACTTTTATGTAGTACTAAAATTAATTGAGGACAAGTAATAGTTAAGTTTGGGGGATTTTGACCAGAGGAAAATATGTTGAGATTTTCATACCTATTTTATACTGTTTTTGATGATATTGCACTTTATAGAAATGTATTTTTGATGTTTTGTTGCAGGAATGATCAATTAGGTTCATTTGAGAAAAAAGATGCAAAAAGGAGTGAATTTGGAGCAAAAAGGACAAAAATGTACAAATTTAAACTAGGGCGCCGACAGCACCATCGACCCCGCCAACGGCGAGATTTTCCCGAGACTCCAGATCTAATTCATTATGAAGGTCTACCGACGGTGCGCTCGAGGCCGCCGACTGCAAGCTCGGCGGTTATACCCAATCAAGCTTTGGATAAGGCCAAATTTTGAAGGGATGCCTAGGCAACTCTTAGGAAAGCTCATCCACAACTTTAAAGTACTATTTTGGCCGATATTTGATGGAGAAAGAAAGGGAGTCTGGAAGGGGGAGAGAGTTCCTAGAAGTTAGAAAGGTTCCAATAGTGTGAGGAATTCTTCGAGAGATTATAAGAGTGGAGGGAATGTGAGAGATTTCTTCCTTCTTGTTACTTCGAAGAGGAATTTTGTGTGCTGTAAAGAAAGGAAGAGATTCAGATGAACTTCGAGGAGTGTTCTTGGGGAGAAATTATAGATAAGTTATTTACTTGTTGTAGTTTGTATGAATTTGATTTTATATATGAATTATGAGTTTTATTGTGTTTCCCCATGAGATCTGAGTGGTTTTCTCTATCTTTCTCCTTGTCTTGAGATTCGTGAAATGGTGATTTGAATTGGTGAAGCGATGAAAATGTTTAAGAAATTGTGATGATCTTTTCACTTTGATCTTAATTTCCTTTCAATCTGGCCAATTGATTTGTTAAAATATGTTGAGATTTACAACTAAAGTGATGATTACATCCAACATTCAGGGAGGTCAAAGCCCTTGGAAGTTGGGTGCAAATAAATAGGAAAATATTAATATCGAGCGTAGAATTGGAAATTTTAGAGTGACAGACTAAAATCCCAATTCAGTCCTATCGTTTGGGTGCTGAAGTGTAGAAGTTAGCCCTCATGTGAGGGGAACGTGGGAGCTTCGAAGTAAGAGCAAGTATCCTCCCAGCCTAGCCGCAGATTCAGAAAACAAGCATAGGATTAGTCAATGTTCTTTATGCCTGGACCAAAGGGTAAAGAATAGGTATGCTCCTATTTGGTACAATATAATTTGAACCAATTCACTTTATCCATTCACTATAATTTCTTGATAAGGAGAACGATGCTTTCTTATATTGAATATCACATTTAAACCCTCATTAGTATCATTCGTTATTTAATAGTTATTAAAATTATACATTTATTGCAATTTCCTATTAGTGACAGATAATCAAATTGAACTTCGTTGTTGTGATTAAAGTATTGCTTTTTCTAAAATCTTAGTTTGTAATTCTAAACCACTCCCTCTGGGATTGATATTTAGGACTCTATTAGAGCCCTATATTACTTAAGCAATACGTATACTTGTGTTAATAAGTGTGACTTTACAATTATTGAATATTTATTACGTCCATATTTATCTTATATTCTTAAGAATATAAAAAGTCGCGGTCAATCACCCACTAATGAGATGATTAGAACATTGAAGTTCATTGAGCACGAGTTAAAACACCATAACTAAAACCAAGGATGATTAATTCGATGATATAGTAAGTTTACGTAATGAAAAAATGATGGAGAAAGTCCTACAGCTGTTTAGGGTTATTCTCAACACACTATTGAAAGATTCTTGAACATTTAAAAAGACACTTAAACTTATTATAATTTGTTGAATAAAATAATTCTAAGAACATAAACAACCACTAACAACCAACAAAAGATAAAATTCATAGGGACCCATGAAGAAATGACTCGAGACACATTAATTCACACTTCCAAATAAAATACCCTACGCTACCTATCCTACATTAATAACCCAATGCTTAAGGATCTGAGTCTTCGATAATGTATTCAAATCCTTGTAAGCAATTGGGGATATTTTGCCAAATATGGATCATCTAGCTTGTGTAAGTCTGAGGTCTAAGTGGTTAGGGCAAAGACAACATTGTTTAAGAGTGCTAAACAAGGAATACAAAGTGGGATTTAGATAATGTGCAGATGTAAGCCCTAAAAAATGAAATGGCAGGAGTAAACATTAAATAATTTTGTTCCTAAAACATAAAGCCCCATAATAGGATAGTTTGGGAAGTTATTGAGGTTCACCTCGAGGGATGTGACATTTCCCTACTTCTCGTTCCTTCAAACTTTGATAATAACCACTCCTAATTTAACCACTCTCTTTTGAATTTTCCTCATCCAAACTTGAAAACTAGATGCTTGAGATTCTCATAGACAATACCTATGATCATTATCAAGAGTATTCTTAGGTGACTTCAGTCTTTTAAGATGTAATTAACTATAAGTGTTTGCCTCTATAGGGAACTAAAGAATCCAAGCAATATAAACCTTATCTAATCTTCATTATTAAGCAGGGGAACCTGTCAGTCACACAAATAGTTTACAGACCAAACAAATGTCAAAAATCATTTAGTTTCTATGATCAAGCCCACTGTCAAGTAGCATGCCTATCTTTCGGCATAGCGTATTACCTGTGTTATTAGGCTTGATTACTTAAACTATTGAGGATATGAGATCTATTTGGTCTCATTTTTTTCCTTAAAATTAACGCACTACATTTTTAAAATGAAAATTATATATCTATTAAAGTAAATTAATTTTAAAATCGACGTGACAGATCCCAAATTGTTGGCTAGCAATACTGAAGGACCATTTGTTTGCAACCAAACATGTCGATGTTTTTGCCATAATAATGGAGAATAAGAATAATAAATCTCCCAAATTATAAAAGTCATACATCTATGTATCATCACTACACTGGGTAATTATACAAGTTCAAGTAAATCTTGTAAAGTTAACTCAACTTTTCTTTGTGTACTTCATCCACTATGACATTTGTGTCATTTTAAGCAGTTATATAGAGGTAAGAAAAACTCAATGTTTGTTGAACACATCAGAAAGGAAATGGTAAAAAATTCAAAAATTATCTCATTTCCTATTGTTGATAAACAACATTAGACCTTGTTTATTGGGGAGTTGAAAGAAAGAAAATGGAGATTATATGACTCATTACCCAACAAGATGCATAAGGTCATCACACACAACATTATGAGTATACTCAATTGATATTCACTGATTCATTGCCCAATTTTAGCACAATTGGTTATGGTTTTGTATGCACAATTCAATTCAACACAAAACTTTGTAGATAAATGAATTTGTAAGAGACGTCAGAAAAGCTTTCAGGGCAATCCATCCAAGTTGCCAGCTATAATTGTTAAAGGTGTTTTAGTTCAAACCAATAGCATTGACTGTGGCATGTTTATTTGAAGATATATGGAAACATTAGTACTAGCCAAGCAAGTTGACTGGAGTGAGAAATAGTGCTGGCAGGCAAATATATTAAAATTTAGTGCTGAATTTGCCTATGATATTTACATAAATGAAACTCCGTCGGATTTGATCTTATTATCAATGAATGTTAAACATCTAATAGCTTTTCAAGTGTCCATTTTATTGATGTTCATAATGTTATGTGAGCTCTATCTCCTTATTAAAATAGGCGGAATACCATGATAATATCACACAAAACACTGTAATAAAACCAAAATACAACCACTTCTCAAACACCTGCTACATCCACCTCATTAACACCCCAATAAAAATGAAACATTAAAGCTTCAATAACATAGTAATAACAATAGAAAAATAGCACAAAATAACTGCAAAAACACCATATTCCCTCCTCAACAAAACATTGGTCAAAGTACCAAATAACACCGCAAAAAAACTCCAATAACACCATAGAACCACCTCTATAACACCATGATAACACCTAAGTAACACTCTAATAATATATCATGTGTCACGTCAATAACATCGCAATAGCCACCACAAAACAACACCAATAACACCTTGATTGCACTTCAATAACACCGTGGCGCTACCTCGATAACAACGCAATAAGAACTAAGTAACATTCCAATAATACCTCATTATCACCTCAATAACATCTGAATAATTGCTGCAAAACCATGCCAATAACACTGTGGCACCACTCTAATTTTACCATAAAACTATGCTACTAACACTGCAGTAACACCTAAGTAACACTCCAAAAATACCATGATATCAATTCAATAACACTTAAATTCAGCGCAAAACTGCGACTAATAACTCTACAGAAAAACTCCAATAACACTGCGACACCACTTTGATAACACCGCACTAGCACCTAAGTAACACCATAAAATAACTGCAATATATTCCCACCTCAACAAAATGTTGGTTGAAGTACAATTGCAATAATAAAATAATAACAACAGAATAAAACCAATATATTACCTCAAAACAAAGCAAAACCGCAGCAATACTACGCCAATAGCACTTAAGTAACCTCAATACCGCAATAACTTCCGCAACACTATGCCAATAACACCACGGTACCATTTCGATAGTACTGCAATAACACTTGGATAATATGGAAATGACACCACAATAGCATGGCAATACAACCATGGAAACCACAATAATACAGCAAAAACTTTTGTCAAAGTACAATCGCAACAATACAACAATAACACTGTGGTAACACTTTGATAATACAACAATAACACTGGGATAACATGACAATAACACCGCAATAACCCCGCAATACAGCCGTTGCAATACTTCACCAATCAAGCCTAAGTAACCTTGATAAAATCGCAAAAACCATCGCAATTACACATCAATAATACCTCAATGTCACCTCCACAATACCTTAAAAATAAGGAAAAAAACATTAGTTGAAGTATAATTGAAATAACACTACTACATCCACCTCAATAACACCTTAAAATTACTGCAATATTACCTCAAAAATACCTAAATAACACAACAATAACACCAAGATAATACAACACAACATTTTAACATTACCTTAATAATACCACAATAACATCAGGATAATAACGCTCTAATAGTTCCATGGTATCACCTTAATAACACCAAAATCCACCACAAAAACACGTCAATAACTCTACAAGAAAAACTCCAATAACATCGTGACCCCTCTTCGATAACACCTTAATAGCATCTGGGTAACACTCCAATAATATCTCAATGTCACCTCAACAACACCACAATAGCCACCGTAAAACCATGTCAATAACATCATGATAACACTCAAATAACAACGTGGTGACACCTTGATAACATTGCAATAATACCTAAGTAACAGTCCAATAAGACCCAATGTGTCACCTTAATAATACCACAGTAGTCGCCGCAAAATAACACCAACAACACAGCGGCACCACTTAAATAATACCACAAAATCATGCCAATAATACTTACGTAACACTCCAATAATGTCATGGTATCACCTCAATAACACTGAAATTCACCACAAAATCACACCTATAATTTTGTAAGAAAAAACTCCAATAACACCACAACAACACTTTGATAACACCGCAATAGCACCTAGGTAACACTCCAATACCTTAATATCACCTCAATAACGCCACAATAGCCACCTCAAAACCACACCAATAACACCATGATACCACTCCAATAATATCGCAAAATCATGCCAATAACACCACAATAATATCTAAGTAACTCTCCAATAATAACACGGTATCACCTCAATAACATTCGAATCTACCACAAAATCACGCCAAAAACTTCTCAAAAAATTTCCAATAACACCAAAAAAATATACAATTATTTGAGTGGAAATGTGGTAGCTCAGTTTATTTATTCTTGAGTTGGGTTATTGTGGTGTTATTATATTTTTTTGTGTTGTTATTGTAGTGCTATTTATGTAGTATTACAGCGGCTGTTGTGATATTTTTGAATTGTATCATACCACTGTTGTTAGTATTTTTGCGGTTTATGTGGTGTTATTTATGTTTAATTGTGGTGTTATCATGATGTTATTTTAGTAGTATTACAGCAGCTGTGATTGTATTATCGGTTGCCATTATTATGTGTTCTTAAGGCATTAATGTGGGGTTAGTTAGGTGTTATTAAGGTGTTATCATGGTGTTATTGTGGTGATATTCTAATGGAATTGTAATGGTTATGTTGTGTTATTCTCGAGTGGTGTTAATGTGGTGTTATTGCATTCTTTTAGTGTTATTGAGGTGTTACTGTGGTGTTATTTAGGTGATAATGCGACGACTGTAGTTGTATTATCTACTGGAATTATTACGGTGTTATTGTGATATTTTTATGGGATTATTTAGGTGTTATTGAGATTTTATCACGGTGTTATTCTGGTGTTATTTGAGTAGAATTGCGGCAGCTATGTTGTTTTATTCTTGAGTGGCTCTGTTGTGGTGTTACAGTTGTTTTCATGTGGTGTTATTGTGATGTTATTTTAGTGTTATTATGGTGTTAATTATGGTATTGTTGTGGTGTTACTATTGTCCTATTTTGGTGCTGATGCATCATCTGTGGTTTTATTGTCGACTGATGTTATTATAGTGTTATTGTCACATTATTGTGAGGTTATTTAGGTGTTATTGAGGTGTTATCATGGCGTTATTATGATGTCATTTGAGTGGAACTGTAGCAACTATGTTGTGTTATTCTCAAGTAGCTTTATTGTGGTGTTATTGTGTTTTTTTTTGTGGTGTTATTGAGGTGCTATTGTGGTGTTATTATGGTATTATTTGGGTGGTAATGCGACGGTTGTGGTTGTATAATTGACTGGCATTATTATGTTGTTAGTGTGGTGTTATTTCAGTGTTATTATGGTTTTATTGCAATATGATTGTGGTGTTATTTGAGGTGTTATTGAGGTGTTACTGTGGTGTTATTTGGGTGTTATTGTGGTGTTATTGTGGTGTCATAATACCACAATATGGATAAATTACAACCTCAATGCTAATTAACTAAAAATATATGTTTTAATAAAAATAGACCTTAAACAAGCATATAACACTATTAGATGGGATTTCATCATTCAAATGTTGAAGGCTAAAGGCTTTAAAAATGTAAATATGCAAATATGCAAAATTTTGAGAAATTTGAAGCAGTTTCATTTATCCAGTTTAGAGAGGCTAAATGTGATTGGTATGTGGGTACAATAATATTTGTAGTATTTGGACATCCAGTTACATAACACAAGAAAAATACAAATATTTATTTTAGCTATGAACATTATTCATAAGATAACTGACACTTGAAAAAATTCTTTATTATCCATCATGGGTTAAATAACTCCATTGTGCAATTGGTGATGTCAGCATGAATCAACGAGTTGCAGCTTATTATCATTTGGGGGTTAAATCCACAATTGATTATTAAATTTATAATAATTTTTTACACACAAATCCATCCACATAATTATATAATTGAAGAGTTTGTGAGAAATTATATCTCATAAATGGAATACATCAGCAAGTTGGTATATGTTTCTAATGGTTGTGGTGTAAACAATTTCTGCTATTTTGAAGTAATCATGAGTGAATTTTTAGGAACATGTAACAATAAAAAAATTCTAATGTTCAATTTCCCTTTTATACCCCATGAGAAGATCTGACATTGAACGTAAATTTGCATCGCATCAGGCCGGATCTTGGCTTGATGAAGCTTATTTCTCCTTTCCTATATATCATAGTTTATATTAGAGAAACGTAATTGTACATATTATAAAAGTGACTTTCAATACTGGAATGTATACTTTTTACTCTCTTATTTTTATCCCAATTCCATTTTAATCTAAAATTAGATATTTCTTTTGGGCGTGTCTTCACCGGGCCATTCAAATTGCATTCTTTATTAACTTTTTTTTTCTTAGTTTTTGCTTTCTTAATATGTCATCAACATTGACTAATATTTTTTTTATTTATTTTGACAAGCTCAGGTGTTTTATTTCCTTGTGCTTCGGTACTAATTTGATATGCAAACTTTTGGACGTGTGTGTGAAATATGAAGCCACTTGAGTTAGCATTTCGCAACTGAGTCTCTTTAAGTTATTTATATACATAAATGTTATATATATCCCTTCTTACATGAACAAACTATCGCCATCGGAGATATTTATCAAATATCTTTGTTTTTTTTTAAACTGAGAACTTGTAGAGACTGAGCACACAATAATCCCATCATTTCAAATTTCTTGCAACGACACATAATTTCAGAATTAAACTTGACAAATTTAACAATCCAAGGGTTTTTTTTCCCTGATTATCTAAATTCTTAATGTAAAATTCTAAATGACCGTTTATAGAGAATTATACACCATGAGAAATATTATTTGTGGACTCACTTCTTTGTGTTAATAAAATTCTCATTCCAAATATTTCCTTATAAAATATTGTTGTCCACTTATGTTTAATGTTGCACAAATCATCTAGCTAAATGTTATCGTGTAAATTTCCTTTCTCAATCATTGACACACCAAAAATATGTTAGATTTTTCATATTTATTTTTACTCATTTTTTGTGATATTGCACTTTAAAGGTATGTATTTTTCATGTTTTGTTGCAGGTGTGATGATTTAAGGCATTAGGAGCAAAAAAAGGAAAAAAAGAACGAATTTGCAATGAAAAGAGGCAAGCTAGACAAATTTGCCTATGTTGACCTCATCTTTTGTTGAATTCTAGTGTTCCTCTTTAGTAGCCTAAGTTCTAGCCATAGGACTTCTTGTTGACTATTCCTAGAAAACTAGAAAAGGAACCCTCACCATTAGAAATTCTAAATTCCTCTTTACTCTACTTGAAGTTCCACATAGTGGTCCTAACCTCTACCACTTAGTAGGTGGGGTCATTATGAGGGAGCTCAAGGAGAGTTCCCATGTGACTATTGGACCTTAGGGTTGACCTTGGGTGTTGGTCTAAAGCTAAGGCACTCACTACAATCACCTCACTCATAATCATTCACAAATGCAAACCCAAAATTTTCTTGACTTTAATCCCGTACTCTTCTGGGATCCTCATGTAGATGGTCCCCTAAGCCCACTGGCCCTAGGCTAGGGTTTAGTTAAGACCAATACATAGCGGACCCAAAATGGGGTTTCCATTGGTCCATGGCTTATTTATGATGGTCAGCACCCCAACTCTACCAAAATGCCAAACTTAGCATTTTGCCCCTAAACTCCCCCAAATTACCTAGATACCCTTGGAACCATTGATGACTTGTTTTAGAAGAAAATTGTAAAAAAGTTTGAAACTTTACGACTTCTTTTGTTTCAGAATTTGACACAGGAATCGGCTTCTAACTTGTTCAAAAATTATTTCAAACCTTTTGTTGTTCAAAAATCATTTCAAGCCTTTTGAAAAACACCCAAATTACCCAAAAACACCAAAAATTACCAAATTACCAAAATACCCATCCTTAGCAAAAAATCCCAAAAATTTCAAAAAATCCCAAAAATTCCCAAAAAAAACTCCAAATTTTTCCAATTTCACTTTTCTCAACTACCACCTGACCCAATTTGGCCATTTTTACCACCTTTTTCCAAAACCCCCAAGTTACCTTTAAAGGGCCAATTTCCCCAAATCCACCTCAAATGTCCATAAAATTGGTCCTCATTTCCCCCAATTTCAATTCTAAACTCTAATTCATCTTTAATATGACAAATTTAATCCAAATCTAGGCTTAATTGACCAATGCCTTGAGCCCAATTTTGATTTAGATCAAATCCCTACTTTTTGTCGCATGACTTAATCTCACCAAAGTGAACCTATAGCCTACTCAATTTGCTACAATTGATGTTTTAAACTCTTCATAATATCCCTATACATTAAAATTGACCTTCAATTGGCATTGGTGAAGCCTCAATTGCACTCAATTTTGACCCAAGTCCAAAAATCCCCAAATTTGCTCCAAATTGACTGTCTTCAAATTTCACCAAATTGAATGCTTTAGCCCCAAAATTGGCACCCAATTCATGTTGAAAACTCTTCATGGAATTCCTATTAACCATTCTCAATAATCCATTTGGACTTAGCCCAAGGCTAGCCAAATCTAGACCCAAGTCTAGCCCAACATGCCCAAAATGACCAAATCTCCAAAATCCTTCAAATTGACCATCCAACTGAACTCAAAATCACTTCAACCCTTCACCAAAAATGTTCCTTACAATTATCTACATCAAATCCACCATTCAATTGGGCTTGAAATCATGGCTTGCCAAACCCAAACCCAACCCTTGACCATCTAAACTTAAATGGACCCATGACTAAATTTGACCAAATTAAACTCAACATGACCAAATTAACTCCACCACAACCAATCCTATGTCCCCTAGGAGTGAGCCAAGACCACCTAACCAAAGCTAAATGAGCTATGGATAAAGGGTCCCAGAAATTAAGGGATTTGTTGCCTTAATTTCCCAAACTAAAGATATCATCACCAAATCCTCCCACCAATTTAAGTTAATTACTTTGACAGATTCCCCTGAGGTTCCTGAACTCCTAGCCACCTCCCCCTACCATGGCCGGCCAGCCTAGTCACCAGAGAAGCCAAAACTGAGGGCCTCCCCCTCTTAAATTTCACCCAATTCAAACCTAGAGGCCAGCTCATCTACTTTAAATTTTAGATTCCCTCTGCCCTTCACCTAAGCTCAATCCCTAGCCTCTTTGGACCCCAACGAACATTTCGAGCACCTCTGATTGAAGCTTCCCATCTTAGAGCAAAGGTATTGAACTCCCTCTCTTCCTGAGCCTATTTTGATTCTCCATTTTCTTAGGCTTAATTTCATGGCATCTTAACCATATAGATATGTTCCTCTAGTCTAGATGAACATTTAAAAAAAAATTCATTCAATTTAGTTGAGAAATGAGGGAGATATCAGCCTTGAAGATGGATGGTTCTTGGGCTAGGCCATTGGGGATGATGATAGAGAGCTATTTGATCACGTGTTTATCTCATCAATGGATAAGATCAAGCCGGACAACGCTCTGCTACACGAACCGCGAGCCCAGCCACCACTTAGGTGGATGGCGGCATCAAATAGGAGTGCACCGCATGGAGCTTCAGAGCCGCTGTAGGTTGACATGGTGTTGTGCGTTTAAATAGATAAATAGGGATTTAAATAAATCAAAAAAATGCTCTTTAACTTCAAAAATCCATATCTTGATGTAGAAAAATCATAAAAATAAAATAAAAATACCCTCTTGCTCAGTGAACAGAGAAGAACAATATGAAAATAATTTAAAGTTAATTTGATGTGTATTTAATTTTTAATAAATCAAATAGGGTTAGGAGTTTTTTAACTCTCCATGCATGTAGGTATTTCACAATTGCTTGCAATTTTGACATGTTTTAGCCTCTGATAAGGGGAACATTCCCTGATTTTTCTAAAGTCAGGGGAGACCTCTAGACAGAGAGCAACATTTTTCAAGCATATGTCTATTGTTTACATAAATTAATCATAATAATTAGCATGTTGCTTAGAAAAATCCAAAAAAATTTTGGTTGATTTACTATGACCAGAGAACTATTTGAAAAATCTTTCATAAGCCAAGTCATTCAAAATACGCATAACCTTTACAAACCCTAAAACACAAAGATAATTAATTTTAGAAAATACAAACATCAAAATGACTTCATTTTTTATATCCACTGTTGCTTAAGACTCAAAGAACTCTCCATAAAATTTCAAAACATTTTGAACTCATTTGATAACTCAAATTGATTTTCTAAGTTAAATGGCATTTTTGACACTAAAATGATTTTTAATAATCAAAATATAGCTTAAAAAATTATGAAAATGAGTTTTTGGAGTTCTCTATGATCAAATGGATTTTCTAAAAATAAAATGGTGATTAAATTAAAAATCTCTTTTTTAGCCTATTTTTAAATACTAAAATAATTAAAAAATGATAAAAATTGCAAAAATAACAAAATTCATAGAAATGTTCTAAACTATTTTCTATGCATTTAGGAACAATTGAAATATTTTTCCTGGCTTTCTAAATGAAGATATTGAATTTTAAAGCTTAAAGTAATTTTTAAAGGCTAAAAAATGGATTTTCACCAAAATAATTCCAATAAATCAAAGAAAAATCTAAAAAATGTAAAATTTTCTTCCCTAGGTTCTCTGACCATAAGGAGATTTTTCAAAAACATAAAACTTAATTTTTAACTCTTAAAATATTTTATAATTAATAAATACTCCAGAAATTAAAATAATTCTAATAATTCAGAAAAAACTCAATAGAATATGAAATTTGGTCTGAATGGTTCTCTAATATAAGTCTACCTCCAGTAAAACTTTCAAGGGATTAGGCTTTGCCTTGGTCATGGAATTTTCTTTGAAAAATCCTATTTTTTCATAAAAATAATTATGTAAATTAAATTAAATTTTAAAAAAAAACATTTTCTCCTCTGATGTTTTAATTAACCCATGAGTAAGGTAAGATAAAAATTTGAAGTGATAGAGCCTTAGGGGCAAAAGTGTAATTTTGGAAGTTTAGCCTTAAATAACATTTAGACATAATTCAAAGAGGGAAAAGGATAACCTCTGATTTTAACTAATTCATTTGGATGATTGCAAACAAAAGGGGGATTAATTGGTAGAAACAATATCACTTTTGTTAATTAAAGGATAAATTTATAATTTTCTTAAATTATTAAAATTTGGAAGTCTAGTCAAATAAATGATCCTAGACTTTGGGGTATAGTTTTGGGTGTTAATAGCTCACTAATTTAATACTCCTATTTGATGCTCAAATGACTTTCAAAAATGGATCATCATCACTTAAAATTTTAATCTCTTTCTAAGACATCCACCAAAATCTTAAGGGCTTAGTACTGACCTAAGCTAAAATTAAACCCCTTTAGAACACTACAAGCCCAAATTAAAAAGTTAGCTGAGTGCCTTGATAACATTAACTTGCCCCTTTTAAGGGTCTTCACCCACATAATTTACAAATTAAATCACAAATGATAATTACCCTACTCATAGGGATAGTTGAAACATCAATGTTCATTAAGCATTAGGAGTATTTTTATAGGGTGGATTTATTAAGCAACATAATAAGTTTAAATGAGCTCGAGACTTTTTACCAGGTCGTGAGAGGGAAGCACGGACCTGCTTCATCCTCCAGATCTATTGGATACCTCGGAGGTCTACTAAACTAATATGTTTTGCTTAACAAAGATCATCTTTAATCAAACTAATAGGGACCCACCTAGATATGACTTAGGGTTAGGTAGGTCGCCAAAATCTTATTTTTTTTGCTTTACATAAAATGTTCTAACATGCATTTTGAGTTTCAGGTGGTGGAATGAGAAGACTTGCTAGGTACGCTTTTATAGTTTACATCATTGTCTTTTATTAAGCTTTCCACATTGTGCTTACTTACCTTCATGTATGAACAAAACACAAACTTGCATGCTAAACAACGATGTCACCCTGCAATAAAACTAAAACTATCAGGATAGCCACAAAACCAAAATCAAAACCAAAATCTAAAATTAACCAAGATAAAATTCACCGTCACAACATTCAAAATATAAAACAACTCAAGATTTAATCACAAAAATCACACAAAACAATAACGACAACTAAATTAAGACGTCTCTATCGGATGACGGGAATCCCTCGGAGGAGGTAACTTACAAATGCTAACGAGGCTTCCCAGTATCTATTATGGAACTCGTTAAGTTGAGTTTAATAAATTCAATTGGACTAAGTGAATCCAATAGAAAATAGTGGTGTTGGAACGAGGGACCCGTAGGATCCTAATCGGTGTCGCTCTAATCAACTTTAAAATCCCTCATAAATTTTTAAGGAACTTCAACCATAGGGTTATCTGATTTGACATCATAACTTGAAACCCTAGAAAACTCAAACTCGTCGTGGCAAGGAGCTTAGAGCTAGCATGGTGAGCAGCATGGCCATCTTCAACAGCAGAACATGTTTACACCATCTAAACCATTCCTTCCCTAGAATTAAATAACAAGTCATAGGATTTTGAGGTTATCTGCCTAGTGCAACATAAATCTTCAACTCATCTTTAGGCCCTCATCTTTAGGCCTCATCTTTAGGCCTTTGTACAACTCTACTGTATAATATAAGCCATAACTCGCCTAGGATTCCAAGGTTATCGTTTATTATGACCTAAACCCTCACATCTTTTAGGCCATTTGTGTAATTGTTTCACACGAATGTAATTCCTAAACTAATAAAATTGGCTGGATGAAACACCTAAATATTTCTCCTTAAAATTGAAGCCAAATAATATGATAGCTTGGGAAGTCACCGAGGTTCTCCTCTGGATCTATGACATCCCCTAGTTCTTCCTCCTTTGGACTCTACAACAAAATGTTCCAAATTTGAACCAATCCCTATTCACATTTCTCTGTTTGATCTCGCTGAACATTCATATCCTTTTGAAATCCTTGAAGATAATATTTCTTGATTTTTATCGAAAGTTTTCTTTTATCGAAAGTTTTCCTAGAAAGTTTTCCTAGGTGGCTTTGGTCATATAAGATGTAATTAACTATAGGGGCTTGTCATTCTAGGAAACTTTTTTGAACCCATCTTAATATAAACCCTGTTTAATTCTTCATATTAAATAGGGGAAATTGTAGGCAAATAAAAAGGTTTTGCAGACCAAACTGACATCATATATTTCTCAGTTTATTTGATCGAGCCTCATCCTCAAGTCTTATGTTTATCCTTCAGGATAGATACAGGGTTTGAGGTATAGAGCTCTTTTATTTATACTATTAGAAATATGGGGTCAGTTTGATTTCATATTTCTCTAAACTTAAATTTATATGTAAATTAAAACATCCTTCCGAAGCGGACAACGGGATTTCGATTCTGGTGACTGACAGCTTCATACGGGCAACTCCTCAACCAAAATAGTGCTGACAGCCTACTGGCACCGACAGCGCCCTATCCAAAGCTACCAATGCCCAATTCTAAAGAGTTCATAACATTTGAAGCAATAGAGTGCCAACGATGCCCAATGTCGGTTTGAGCTCAAATTCAATGTATTATGGATGGATTTTGGAGGGTTGCTTACGGAATCTCTTAGGAAATTCATTCTAAATAAATTTAAAATGTTTTTGGAGCCCTAGTTCGGTGGTCTGAGTCTTATGAAGAGTGTTTTGTCTTGTTTGGAGAGTGTTGTGTGAGTCTAGGGTTTGTGAGAGTCTTGTGAAGGATTCCTCTCTAAGGAGTGTAGGAGGATAAGGAGAGTGAAAGGAGATAGGAGGATAAGGAGAGTGAGAGATTGCTTCTTCCTTACTTATCTAAAGAGGGAATTGTGTGTAGTTGTATAGAGAGAAGAGAATTCAAAGGAACTTCAAGGGATTTTCTTGGGGAAGAAATTGAGATAAGTTGTATTTACTTCTTATTGTTTGTTTGACATTGCTTTTTTATATAAAATCCTTATTTTTTTCATATTTTCCTGATGAATTCTGAGTAGATTTCATTGTCTTTCTTCTTGCAATAAGATATGGTGAAGTGATTATTTAGATTAGATGTGGTGAATTAATGTTAAAATGTTGTGATGACTTTACACTTCATGCTTCATTTACTTTTCGATCTGGCCAATTTGAATTATTAAAACTTGTTGTGAAACATACGATAAGTAAGGACTATGTATTCTACAACAAAAGTGAAGATCACATTCAAGTTCCATGGATGGTGAAGTTTATGGAGGTTGAATGCAAATAAATAGGGAAATATATTTTATTGGGAGTAGAATTGGAAATTTTAAAGTGACAGACTAAAATCCTCAATTCAGTCCTGGTGGTTGGAAACTAAAGCGAGAGTTAGCCTTCAGGAGAAGGGAAGTGGGAGCTCTGGAGTGAACGCCCGCATCCTCCCAGCCTAACCACAGATTTAGGGACTAAACCTAGGATTAGCCAATGTTTTTTATAGCACTCAGAAGAGGGTAAAAAATAGGTATGCTCCTGTTTGGCACAATAAAAGGTCTTCACTAATCTTTATCTTTCACTCACCATAATATCATTGTAAGGGGGAGGACACCTTTTCCATATTTGAAAATTTCAATACAATACTTAGTTCTATGTTCGATAATTTTGTTTAGAAACTTAGAAAGTAACTTTAGTAAACTTAAATGTTTAACCATCTTTAAACTTTAGCAACTTTAATATTTACAATATGCATATTGTGATTTGAATATTGGATTTTTGCAATATGCTTTACGCTTTAAAGTTTCGTAACTTCCCTACAGGATCGATAACCAGGACTCCACTAGAGCCCTATATTACTTGAGTGATACGTATACTTGTGTTTATATAATTGTGACTAATTAAAAGATATAAAATTAATCAAAAATAGAATGTAAGCATCAAGTTTTGGTACCATTGTTGGAGATTATAGTCTTTAAGATTTGGTGTCAACTTGATAAAATTGAGCATATAAAAAAGTCGCAATCAAATTTTTGGCACCGTTGCCAGGGAGTAAAGTCTTCAAGTAGTGGTGTCAACTTGATAAAATTGAGCATATAAAAATTCACGATCAAGTTTTTGGCATCGTTGTCAGGCAAAGTATAAATGCGGTAATAGTAAAATTAATATTATTTGAAAAGCTTTATTTCTCAATTTGAAATTGTGTGTGCTTACTTACATTAAGAGTGTTTAGTGTGATTTTTTTTGTGTAGTATTGAATTTGAAGCTTTAGTGCCTTACAATTCAGAGTTAGATCGTACTATTAAAAAAATTTGGAATGAACAAAAAGGACTTAAAAATTCAAACAAAATGGTGAATTATTCAATCAATCAAAGAAATGAAAATGAACATCAACCTAGACATTTAAGAGATTATGCTAACCCTACAACAAATAAAATTCACTTAACTAATCATTTAAACTTAAACATATTATTATTCAAATGATATAAAATAATCAATTTGGTGGGACAACAAATGAAGATCCTAATTTACCCTAATTTACATCTTTATTTACATCTTTCTAGTTTTCTAGAATTGTGAGCTACATTTAAATATGATGGAGTGTTGAATGTCGTCGTCAGACTTAGACTTTTTCCTTTTTCACTAAGGGATAAAGCTAAGGAGTGGTTAAATTCATTAGCATATAAATCTATCAGAACTTGGGGAGAATTATCACAAAAACTTTTGTCAAAATATTTCTCTCTATCAAAGACTACTAAGCTTAGAAATGATATTACATCTTTTTGTCATTTTGAAGGGGAATTAATATATGAAGTTTGGGAAAGATTTAAATATCTCCTTAGGAAATGTCCACATCACACTTTACCTGATTAGTTATTAATTCAAATACTTTATAATGGATTAGTAGAATCTCTTAGATCGATTATTGATGTCGATGTTGGTGGATCATTAATGTCAAATACTTTTTTACGAGGTAAATTCTTTAATAGAGGAGATGGCCACTAATAATTTTTAATGGCCCTCTGAACGGGTGAATCCTAAAAAAGTAGCTAGTATTCAAGCTTCGAATGCAATAACCATGATATTTTCTCAAATTGATACTCTTTCAAAAAAAATAGATCAATACAGAATAAACTATTCTTAAACTCCTCTGGTGTTAGAGGAAAAGTCATTAGGACAAATAGTAGATTCTCAATTATCGTATGAAACCTTGAATGTTATAAATAATAGACAAAATAATCCTTACTCAAATTTTTATAATCCTGGTTGGAAAACCCATTCAAACGTAAATTGGAATAATAATAACACTACTATTGTTAATCCGCAATGGCGGAACAATTCAGTGAACCCATTAGAAAAGTTGAACTACCAGGGAAACACTAACTATAGACCTTCTTATCCTCCATGTTGTAATAGTATCCCACAATTTAAGGAGAAGAAATTGTCTATGGAAGAATTAGTTTTAAACATGGGAAATCGATTACAAATTCAAGGGAACCAATTATAAAGTCAAAGGAATCAATTACAAAGTTAGGGAGCTGCAATTAAAAATTTAGAAATTGAATTGGGGCATATTGCTACTGCACTTAGTATTAGATCTTCAGGAACTCTCCCTAGCAATGTTGAAATTAATCCAACAGATCAAGTTAAATAACAAATTAAGGCTATTCAATTAAGAAGTGGACAACAAATGAAAACAAGAGTACAAAAAGAAACTAAAGTTGAAAAAGAGAAGGTGGAAATTGAAAAAGTAAATGATAATATATATCCAGATTTAGAATATAAGCTTAAACCGATGAAAATTACTATAGAAAAACTACCACCTCGGTTTCCTCAAAGATTGAAATAACAAGATAGAGGTAAAAAATTTTCAAAATTTTTAGAAATTTTCAAAAAAATGACAGTAAATATTCCCTTCGTTGAAGCCTTAGAATAAATACTGGATTATGTGAAGTTTATAAAGGATATACTTAACAAGAAAAGGAAGTTTACAGATCACGAGACTGTTGCACTTAATGAAGAGTGTAGCGCAATTATCAGAAAAAACTTCCTGAAAAACTTAAAGATCCTGGTGGTTTCACTATTCCTTATGTGATAGGTGAAAAATTTTTTGGAAGAGTCTTTTGTGATTTGGGAGACAGTATTAACCTCATGGCTCTATCAACTTTTAAAAAGTTGGGAATAGGAGAAATTTCTCCAACTTCTGTAACACTTCAATTAGCTGATCGTTCTATTAATTATCCTAAAGGATTTGTAGAAGATGTTTTAGTAAAGTTTGATAAATTTTTCTTTCTTGTGGACTTCATTGTGTTAGATAGGGATGAAGATAAAGAAATTGCTATTATTTTGGGAAGATCATTCATTGCAACTAGAAGAACTATGATAAATTTTCAAAAAGGAGAATTAACTAAAGGAGAATTAACTATGAGAAAAAAAGGAGAATTAACTATGAGAATTAATGATCAAGAGGTAACATTTAATATTTTAAAATTAATGAAATATCCCTTAGTAGAAAAAGATGATGTATGCTTTCAAATGAAAATTTATGATTATTTGAGAGATGATCATTTTATGGAACAGTTTGAAGAGAAAATAGAGAATGAACATTTGAAATGTAAGGGTGATCATGAAATGGAAGATGATCATGATGAGATAGAATGATGAGATAGGATAGATAATGAAGAACTGGATTATGTTCAGGAAAGATTTGAGATGTTAGATACTACAGAAAATGATGATAAAAGTCTAATTCCTTCTATTATAAAACCTCCTAAAATTGAAATGAAAATTCTCCCTAACCATTTAAAGCATGTGTTTTTAGGAGAATTATCTACATTACCAGCTATTGTATCCTCAAATTTAAATGATTTACAAGAATAAAAATTTTTAGTTACATTAAAAGTTACAGAAAAGCTTTTGGTTGGACTATAGCTGAAATTAAGGGAATCAGTCCTTTGATTTGTACACGTAGACTTTTCTTAGGTGAACAAAATAAACCTAGAGTTGATCCGCAAAGGAGATTAAATCCAATGATGAAGGTAGTAGTAAAAAAGGATATTTTAAAATGGTTAGATGTTGGAATTATATATCTGATTTCAGACATTACTTGGGTAAGTCAAATTCATTGTGCTCTTAAAAAAGGAGGAGTAACCATTGACGTGAATGAAAGAAATTAAATAGTACCAACAAGATAAGTCACTGGTTGGCAATTTTTTATCAATTATAGAAAGTTAAATGTCGTCACTAGAAAATATCACTTTCCTTTACCTTTTCTAGATTAAATGTTGGATAGATTAGCTGGGCACAAATATGATTGCTTTTTGGATAGATATACTGTTTATCACCAAATCTATATTGCTCCTGACGATCAAGAAAATACCACATTTACTAGCCCAAACTTTTGCTTTTTGAAGAATGCCCTTTGGATTATGCAATGCACCTGCAACATTTTAAAGATATATGATATCAATTTTTAGCAATCTAATTGATAATGGAATAGAAGTTTTTATGGATGATTTTTCTATATTTGGAACTTCATTTTAACACATGTTTAAGTAATTTAGAAAAAGTTTTAGAGTTATGTGAAAGAACAAATTTAGTTCTAAATTGGGAAAAATGTCAATTTATGGTTGTAGGAGGAATTGTACTTGGGCATAAAATTTCTGAACATGACATGAAAGTAGAGCCTGCAAAAATTTAAATTGTCAAAAAATTATCACCTCCTACTACAATGAGAGGGGTTAGAAGTTTTCTAGGACAAGCTGGTTTTTACAGGCGATATATTAAAGATTTTTCAAAAATC
Organism: Phalaenopsis equestris; assembly: GCF_001263595.1. Taxonomy (NCBI): domain Eukaryota; kingdom Viridiplantae; phylum Streptophyta; class Magnoliopsida; order Asparagales; family Orchidaceae; genus Phalaenopsis; species Phalaenopsis equestris. The sequence continues at coordinate 308,189 of NW_018165258.1, read as the reverse complement.
ACTACGACTTTGTGCCAACTTTTAGAAAAAATAAGAAATTTGATTTTAATGAAGAATGTTTAAAAGCCTTTAAATTATTAAAAGAAAAATTAATCACTGCTCCTATAATAGTTTCATCTAATTGGGAGAAACTGTTTGAACTAATGTGTGATGCTAGTGATTATGCGATTGGAGTTTATTTAGGTAAAAGGTATGATAAAATGTTTAAAGTTATATACTATGCTAGTAAAACTCTTAGTGATGCTCAAATTAATTATACAACTACTGAAAGAGAGTTATTAGCTATTGTATATGCTTTTGAAAATTTTAGGTCATATTTAATTGGGACTAAATGTATAGCGCATACAGACCATTCAGCTATCAAATATTTAATGCAAAAGAAGGATGCAAAAACAAGATTAATGGATGGATACTTTAATGCAAGAATTCATCTTTATGATTCTAGATAGAAAAGGAGTTGATAATCAAATAGCCGATTATTTTCCTAGATTGGAACCACATGAATTATCTAATTTTGAAAAGGAGTTATATAATCAAATAGCCAATTATCACTTTTCTACCCGTTAATGGGCATAGATTAAAACCCTATTTTGAGGGATCTCGGCCAAGTTTTAGAAAAGTTTTAATGTTGAGTCAACCTGATTAAAACTAAGCTTGTCAGGCTGACGACGTTAAACCAAGCACTTTGTGGGAGGCAACCCATAATTATTGTTAAGATTTAGTTTGTTTGAGATGTTATTATTATTTATTAATTATATTTGAGTCCTGCTTACTCATAGATATCAATAATGATAATTAATGGATCATATCAAAAATTTGGAACATTTCTGGCAAAAATGAAGTTTAGAGTGTTTCAGTGCTCTGGCACCGATAATGCCAAAATGGGCATGGACGGCGCCCATTTGCATAAAGACTGGCCAATTTTTGGGGATAGAGCACCATAGGTGCCCTATGCAGTGTCGAGGACACCCTATGCAACGCCGAAGGTGCTCTATGCAGTGTCGACGGAGTTGATGACCAGCAGACAGTTATTGGGTTTAAATTTGTAGTTTTTTGGCAGATTTAGGCAGGATTTTTACCCCTATAACTACCTAAACTCGATTTTTAAACCTTTAAACTCCAAAAAAATGAAAGGATAGATCCCAAATTTGCACCGCATGGCTTCCAACTTTTTAGAAACTTCAAGATTCAGAGGTTTCAATAGGAGAAAGTTTATGAGTTTCGAAGCGCAATGACTTTTCAACAAAGTTTTGATGAAGAGGAGGCTAATCAAAGAGAGTGACTTCAAAAATCATGGTTTGAATGCTCCAAGTACTCAAGTAGAGGAGATTATTATACAGAGGCGTTGGGAAGTCTTATGATACACTACAGCAGCTGTAGTCGTTCCTGTGGTGAAAGAGTTTTACGCTAATCTTCATGGCAACAACCAAGAAGTCGTCTATGTGAGAGCCAGGTTTGTACCATTTACTCCTTTGAGTATTAAAGATTTTTTTATCATAGAGAATGTGTTAATCTGCCATTACACAAATTTTGCCCCTACGAGAGACAACATGAATGAGATTTATTGATTTTTAAAGGATTAAAGTGAAGATTGGGAGACAAAAAAACAACGAATATGTAAGTTTCTCTGCTACATTATTAAATCCTGTGTCAAAGCAATGGCATTTCTTCATGTCTGCAAAGTTACTCCCAACTATGAAAATTAGCAAAGTGACTAAGGAAAGTGCAATTCTGAATTATTGTATTCAAATAGGAAGGCCCACTGATGTTGGTACTATAGTTGTAAAATTTGTCTTAGGATTAATTGTACATGGATCTAAATATGGGCTTGGACATCCTTCCACCATATTTCTTCTTTGTAGTCAATCACGAGTGCCATATGAAAGCTGGGAAAAAGCATTTCTTCCTTGGAAGCCCATGGACCCAACTAACCTGTTTGACTGCCAAGCAATTGGAGATGAAAATGCAATGAGCATGGATGTGGACCAACTATCTCAAATTTTACAACCTATTCTATCCTACTTTCCTAAAAATTCATAGTTAATTCTGAAGAAGATTAAGACATTAGAGAAAGAGGTACAAAATCTTTTGAATGCAATTAATAATATCTCATATTTATTTGATCAACTGGATTAGCGGATGAAGGAACAATTTGATCACACTAGGCGTATTGAAGAGGGTTTAATATGTTTGATGAAGTGAAAGGCTTTGATTTCTAAATATTCAACTAAAGGATTCCCATATCATCTCTTTTACAATTTGTTCGTGCACCACCAATCCATGGGAGATATCAGAGGAGAAGATAGCAACAATATTGATGAGGAGTAGTCTCTACTTTATATCTAGTATCTAGTATTTGAACTTTAATATACTAGGTGTGCTTAGTATTTTGATTGCTTTACTATATGATTTCATACTTATTATGCTTGGGATTTGTGTTTATGTTTTGTTTTCAGTGCTAGAGTATTGTGGTTGTGTGTGATGCTAAAATTTTATGTGGTTTGGTTTGATGAACTTATGTTTTTGAGTGCTCAAATGTGTATGTTTGTAATTTGGATTTTATATATATATTAAAGTGATGTTCTGTGTTGTTTGTGTAAAATTGATGTTAGTTGATCACTTTATTATGATAATTTATGCTTAAAAAGGCTAAATAGATGCTAGTGTGACTTTGAAAAGATCGAAATTGCAAAAAAAAGTTTTATTCGGGACCCTGAAAATTGAACTAGCGTCGACGACACCCATTTACAGATGTTTTTGGCCCACAACTTAAGTAGTGTGCCAACGACACCCTATCCAGCGCTGATGGTGCCCAAAACCCGAAATGCCCATATTTGACTTAAAATCACAAATTAACCCGTGGACCCACCATTTTCACCCCTTATGCTAGCCATGATATTCCTTCTACCTCCAGAACATATACTTTTTCTGATGTAATGGAGTTGTTGATGATACAACAAGGTGTCATTGAGAGACTGTACAATCAGATTATTGGATTGGAAGCAAGAAATGATAATAATTATGAGTACACAAGGAAAAGAGTTGAGTACGACATAGCTTACCATGATGCTCAGGTTAGATTCATGAGGAGAAACTCTGGTGTGGTCTTTCCTACTTGTCCCCGCTATACTCCGTACCAACCAGATGAAGAACCAAAAAATGCAGGAGATGATGATTGGTAGAGTACTATGTTCGAAGTTTATTTTAGATCTGTGATCTTAAGTATTTGTAATCTATTTTTTTTTATATTTGATTGTACTGTGTTAAAACTATAATGTGATTGTGATGAATGAATGATTGTTTGTTTGTTCCTTTAGTTTGAAATTGGAATAATTATATATTTGTGGTAAATGTTTAAAGTTTATGTTTTAAATTTCCTTTACCCTGCAAATCTCTAATATATTATGTGTAGAAAAGCTTCCAATTCTTTCAAGCCTGCTAGTTCAAATTTTTCATTAATATCTGTACAGCTTCAAATTATCAAAAGCCCACTACAAAAGGTTAGATTTCTTTTGTCTCTTTACCTCTATCATTGTGTTTAATGAAAAACTTAGGTTTGGGGGAGGAAAAATTAGCTTTTAGTTGTCCTCAATAAAAATATTTTTTCTTTCAAAATTAATTTTAATATGATTTTTTATATTAGAAATTTAACTTTAGATAACTAAATTTTTTATTTTATGTAAATATCTTAGAAGGCTTAAGTGAAAATTTTTAGTAATGAAGGTTAACTTTATAGGCCAACATATTTAGTATAAGAGGATTAGACTATAGTTGATTATTTAGAGTAAAGGAAAACTGTATTTTTGAAATATTAAGAGTTTTAGAAGTTTATATGCAAGGAAAACAATTGAGACTCTATGATGAATCACTTAAAAGCTAATATACATTTATAAAGTAAACGATTGTCACAAGTTTCTACTTTAGGGAGAGAATAGTGAAGTTCAAAGTTATTAAAGGCTATCCAAATATAGTAATCCTCATATAAAAGGAAAAGAAAGGATTGAAAAGCAACACCTCAAGAAAAAAAGGATTGAAAATCAATCCATATATAGAAAAAAAAATATATGTGAGGAGAAGCTTGAGAAGATGCGTAATCAAAAATTGGCTTCACTAGAATCAACTTAAAAGAAAGAATTTAATTACATTTCTGAATCTATATTCAAAGTATTAGCATCATTACTAATAGAGTTCTCATGGACTTCTTTTTCATATTATTCTTCTAGGTGCCCTTATTGAGAAAAATTATAGTTATTCTTGAAATGAATATGAGATTAGAACTCTTAGACTTGATGCTAGATGGCCTTACACCTATAATTTTGACCTAAATTATTAAAAAAATTTCAGAAAGTCTTGCTATTATATTCATTTAAATAAAAATAAAGCTATTTTTAAAATAAATTTCAATACCATAAATCATAATTTTATGTAGTAGAATTACTTGAGGACAAGTAATAGCTAAGTTTGAGGGATTTTGACACACCAAAAATATGTTAGGATTTTCATATGTATTTTTACTCATTTTTGGTACTTTTGCACTTTAAAGGAAGGTATTTTTCATGTTTTGTTGTAGATGTGATGATTTAAGATATTTGGAGAAAAAGAAAGCAAAAAGGAATGAATTTGAAGCAAAAAGAGGCAAGTTAGACAAGTCTGCCTACTAGCACCGACGAAGCCCTATCTAGTGTCGACGGTGCCCAGTCCTAGAGATTTCAGAACATTTGAAGTGATAGAACATCGACGGCATCCAATGTCGGTTTGATCCCGAATTCATGTAATTAGACCGATTTTGGAGGGTCTCTAGAGGAATCTCTTGAGAAATTTGATCTAAATGAATTTAAAGTGTTTTTGGTGCCCTAAATCGGTGGTGTGAGTCTTGTGAGGAGTGTTTTGTCATATTTGGACAGCGTTGTGAGAGTCTTGTGAAGGACTCTTCTCTAAGGAGTGTAGGAGGAGAAGGAGAGTGAGAAATTGCTTTTGCTTACTTATCTAAAGAGGGAATTGTGTTTTTGTAAAGAGAGAAAATAATTCGAAGGAACTTCAAGGGATTTGCTTGGGTAAGAAATTGAGATAAGTTGTATTTACTTCTTATTGTTTGTAAGAAGTTGCTTTTATATATAAAATATTTGTGTCTACTTTTTTGAACTTCACCATGTTGGTGAACTTCAAATCTTTTTTAAAACCAACATTACCACATAAAAATTCTTTCATCTTGAAATCCCTCAAATTCGGCCAAAAACTACTGTAGTCATTTTGAACAGTGAATCCAATATAGTGAGCATCTGTATAATGTAGTTCATATGCTTCTTTTTCATTGTGTATAACGATGCTTAGAAATTTGTCTACAATTGGATCATTAGAACATTCTTCAGGCTTGTCAAACTACACAAAAGGAAAAATAACATCATATTAAACTAGATGATAAGCATCATTCATGTTAAGCTTAAACTCTTTAAATCTCATTTTATCAAAAGTAAAAATATTCTCTAATTAGTGAGAGGACTGAATATATTTTATTCTCTACTGGGATATATTTAGACTTTGAATTATTTGCATAACTACCCTATGTTAGAGTTTTCATAATAAGGCTTTGTTATCTTTCATAAAATTCATACCAATGTGATTTTTGTTTTTTTCTATGACTTTAAATTTGCATTGGTAGTACTTTGATAATCACTGCATTTTACCAATCAAATTAAATTGTCAATTTTTTTAATCAAACTTAATTTGATATTGTCTTCAACATCATCAAATATAGATGCTTCTAATTTTTGGGTGTTTATTGAATCCATGTTACTGCATGATTTTAAAAAGATGACATGTAATAAAGTGTTTTTTAAGAACATGAGAATGGTAATATGAAAAGATAGAAGAAAAAAACTTAATAATTTTAATAACTTTTTATTAAATAAACCTTTAATATGATATGGGTTTGTGATGGACCACTTTAGTTATAAGATTTTCTTGCATAGTTGAGGTTTGGTTGATAGCCTTCTTTTAGTTGTACAAGTACACTCACCCCTTGTGTATTCTTTTTCTCTTGCACAATTTATTATGTGAGAAATTAATATTTTATTTAACAAATTGCATGAATTTTTTTAATTGGAGTTGTTAAAGATTTGTTATCAGCCATTTTCTATAATTAAATGTGTTATGCAAAGAAATAGCTAAATATGACTAAACTTCAAGAGAATATGGTTATAATTTTTTATTAAAAATAAAATCTTTAGGTTACTTGGAATGTTACTTTGTGAATTGCTTCATTATATTTCATTGAACTGTCTTCTACTACTATTAAAGGGGTGGGATAGGTTTTAAATTAAGACTTAGCATTTAGATGGTATTTAGCCTTAGAATTGATAACTCTCCAATTTCTTAAATGTTCTTGCACAAATCTCTAGCAAAGTAAAAAAATTAATAATAAGAAAAAAACAATTATTAACACTTGAATCTCAAAATGCTTAGTTCATGAAATCTAATGTATTCTCACGTTAACATGAAAGAAATACAAAGAAAAAAAACTTCACAAAAATAACATTTGAATAATACCACGATAAAACCTCAATAACGCCTAAACAACATCACAATAATACTGCAATAAGACCATAATAACATCAATCTAATAATATCATGGAACTACCACAATACCACTCAAACAAAACCACAATATCTTCTCAATAACACCATAAAAATACAACAATAACACCATAATAATATCACAATAAAACCTCAATAACACCACAAAAATACTACAAAATACCTCAACAAAATCACAAAAGAATAGCAATAACACATGTATAACACCACAATAATATCAAATAACACCATAATAGGACCCCAATAAGACCGATCGAATAACACCACAATAAAACCTTAACAACACCTAAATAACATGATCTGCCTCAGCTATTATCACAACTTATATAAGTCCTAGTAAAGGCACCAGAAACTTGGTCTGCTCCCTATAAAATTGATTGAGTTCTAAGAATTTGGTATTATTACTCACTGGGTTTTCTCGCTCAAGTATACTTATCATTTCAATAATATAGGGTTTTATTGAGTTTGGAATGTCGATCTCATAGAGAAGGGGAGGTAGATAATTTATAAGGCAAAGTTCTAGTCTACTGCTCTTAGTTCTTAGTTTGGAATATCATTAACGGTGGGTTTTCTAATAACTAATCTTAATTTGTGTTTCTATACCTAAGTTAAACTTGGCTAGATCAATTAGTTATGTGAAATTCAAGATTTATAAGAGTACTTTTCTCGTGTGAATTACTAGGTAGGTTGTAGGTATTACTACCAGGAATTGTGATGTTATAATGGCAAATCAGCATAAGACTCACTTACCCTCTTTTAAGTGCATAAACAAGTATGATTCAAATTTTGGCTCTTGTTTCTAGCTGTCACCCTAGAAAATCCTCATTCGAACCCTATCAAAACACATCTCCCTAAATTGCATTGCCTCCTCACTAATTCACCATAGACATTTGAACAATTTGAACATTCTATGTTGTTTCGCCTTTGCTCTTTCAAGTCTTAATGGGTCACAACTGATTTTAATAAGTTGTATCTCCAGTACAAAATGTAAATTAATTCTAGAAGAATACTCATAACATTAAGCAATAAAAACCAATTCCATAGCATTAATAATCCAATAGATCAAGCCTAACAATCATAAGAGAAAAGTATTAGAAATTTACTCACTACACATGTTGAACACAAAAAAAAATTGCATTTAATCCAAGAAATTTCATTAAATATGTTTTACAATAGAAATAAAACAATATTAAACTTGATACTTTGCTTTTGCTCTCTGAAAATAGAATCAAATTTCAAGGACAAAGTCTTCCACTATGTTGCACACGTTGTTGAAGTAAAGCCCTTACAAATTCTCTCAAATTCCCCTCTCAAATCTCTCTAGAAGAAGTGAAAAAATCTAAATCCTACTCCTATCGTAGACGCCTTGGTGTTCCTGGAGAACTCCATGACTTAGAAATGTCAAAAATTGCCTCTCCAACCATCCGGATTGGTCAAAAAACTCTCAAAGGCATGCTAAAACCACACAGGATAGTTATGGCACCTAGGTGCCACCTTCTCAATTTTCCTATGATTTTATGGTGCATAGGCAAAAGGAGTTGACGCCATGACACCAGGGGTGTGGCGCTTAAGAGCCAAAAGCTGGCACCTAGGGGTCAATTTGCTGGTTTCCTCTGTTCTCCATTTTACCTCTACTTCGCTCTATGTTTCCTACCTATTATACTTGTAAAAAAAACATGGAAATAGCCTACTTTAAAGTGAAATTTCATTCAAAAATAGGTTTAAATGTAAATAAAATTAAGCATGTTAAAAGACATATTAAAATACCCCAAACTTAAGTGTTACTTGTCCTCAAGTAATACTACAACTTTAAGAACTAAGTTTGTTGATTTGAGGTAGTGGGTTTCTTCAGGATGTCCTACAATTTTGCCTCAAGAATGTTATAGTGCAACCTAGAAAAATTTCTAGTAAATCAGGCTAGGGCTAGGGCGTAAGAATATCTTGTATTTAAATTAGAAATTCTGATTTTCTATCCATTTCAAAATTAATTGCAATTTGTCAAACTTTGGAATCTTAAAAAGAATATAAGATAGAATTTTAAGCACTCTATTACTAAACATTTGACTAATAATTTTATGAAATAAGAACAAGCATTGGATTGTATCTAAGTCTTCTCCTTTAAGAAAGTTCAAGTGAATCCAATTTTGATTAGGCTTCTCCTTAAGCTTCCTCTCATTTTTTTTTTCTTCTCTTTTACTTTTCCTTTTCTTTTATTTTTCTTTTATTTTTTTTTTTCGATTCTATATTTTTTATGTGAGAATTACTATATTTGTATCAGCCTTTAATGGTTTTGAATTTCACTATCCTTCTCCTAAAGTTAAGAACTCATCACTTTCCTTCACTTAAGATCTGCGAGTTAATGTTTGAAAATGAGTTTTAATAGAGAATCTATTCTTATAAAGTGTAAATCTAATAATCCTAATTTTTCAAAAATACAATTATATTTTTACCATAAATAGTAAAATCATTTTTCTTTATGTTTCTTTAAAAATTCCACAACTCTAGAACAATCCTATTTTCTAAAAATCTCAATTAAAGGTTTATATAACATCCTTAAAATCAAAATTATAGCACCCTAAAGGCAACACCACATACCACAAGTCATTTTAAAGTGATATCAATCTTATATGTGGACTACTGAGGACAAATGAGGTTAAGCTTTTAAGAAAAATTTCTCCAACCCCCAAACTTGATTTTTAACATGTATAGCATTCAATACATGAATTCTAAATAAGAAGAAAAATCACAACTCATAAATACAAGCTATCTCATATGTCTATCCAAAAATTTTCAACTATTCATCAGGACTGAACAATATGCAACAGAAGGTAAACCTGACATACACAAGCTAGAATGAAAATTTGAACTGAATAAAGTCTAACTAAAAATGCAAGTATAAGCACAGAAATATAAAAACAACTAACTACATTTGTCCGGAATTATTAAAAGTTTAAAATAGTGAAAATTTTAAAGGTTTAGTACAACAAATATCAAGGAAATACATCAACATTGCAGCAGTAGCAACAGTGAAACTATAATTACTGAATATATCCACAAACAAAATCAAATAATTCAATCCACACAAACAACTAACACAACACACCACAAAAAGTTAAAACTCAAAAATAAACTAATACATAAGTACCTTGGGTTGCCTCCCAAGAAGCGTTTGGTTTAACGTTGTCAACCCGATAATAAAAGATTCCTCTCGGATCTAAATTATAATTTAGTAATCCCTTTTTAATCATTGAATATATTTGTTCATCTTGAAATTTCTAATAAATCCTAAAATTTTAGTTTTTCCTGTAACTTTACTTTTTTGGCTTTTGTCGGCACTATTTTTGGTTGGAAGAGTTGCCCTTAAGAAGTTGTCGGTCACCAGAATTGAAATTTCGTCTTCCGCTTCAGAATGACGATTTAATTTACATATATATTTAGTTTTAGAAAAATTAACTCAAATCCTGTATCTATCCCGAAGGATAAACACAAAACTTGAATACGAGGCTCGATCAAATAAACTAAGAAAAATATGACATCTGTTTGGTCTGCGAAACCTTTGTATTTGCCGACAAGTTCCCCTATTTAATATAAAGAATTAAATAGGGTTTATATTAAGCTGGGTTCGGACATGCTTCCTATAAGGGCAAGCCCCTATAGTTAATTACATCTTAAACGACCAAAGTCACCTAAGAAGACTCGATAAAAATTAGGAAATATTATCTTCAAGGAGTTTCAAAGGGTAGGACTTATCAGTGAGATCGAACGAAGAGGTGTGAAAGGGGATTGGTTCAAATTTTGAACATTTTGTAGAGTCCAAAGGAGGAAGAACTAGGGGATGTCATAGATCCAGAGGAGAACCTCGGTGACTTCCCAAGCTATGCTAATGTTTGGCTTTAGTTTTGAGGAGAAATATTTAGGTCTTTCATCTTGCCAATTTTTATTTGTTAGGGCTTACATTCATGTGAAACGATCATACAAATAGCCTTGAAGATATGAGGATTTAGGTCATGACAAACGACAACCTTGGAATCCTAAGATGAGTTAGGTCTTATATTGTATAGTAGGGCTATTCAAAGGCCTAAAGATAAGGTGAGGATTTACGTTGCATAAGCAAGTAACCTCGAAGTCCTATGACTTTTCTGTTTATATCTAAGGAAGGAAGATTGGTTTAGCTAGGGAAGACAGGTTTTGCTATTGAAGATGGTCGTGTTGCCCACCATGCTAGCTCCAAGCTACTCACCGCGATGAGTTTGAGTTTTCTGGTGTGTCAAGTTATGATGTCAAAGCAGGTGGCCCTATGGTTGAAGTTCTTTAAATTTTATGGGGGCATGTTAAAGTTGATTAGAACGACACCGGTTAGGATCCTACGGTTCCCTCATTCTGACACCACTATTTTCTATTAGATTCATTTAGTTCAAATGAACTTACTAAACTCAACTTAATGAGTTCCATAATTTCATTTAGACAGTAGGAAGCCTCGTTAGCAATCGTAGGTTACCTCCTCCGAGAAATTCCTGATCATCCGATAGAGACATCTTAATTTAGTTGCAATTGTAGTTTTGTGTAATGTTTGTGATTAAATTTTGAGTTCTTTATATTTTGAATGTTGTGGCAATGAATTTTATCTTGGTTGATTTTAGTTTCAATTTTGGTTTTGGTTTTATGGCTATCCTAATAGTTTTAGTTTTCATATAGGGTGACATTATTGTTTAGCATGCAAGTTTGTATAAGCATAAAAGTACAAGAAAGATAATGTTGAAAACTGTAAAAGCCTACCTTGCGAGTCTTCTCGTTCCACCACCTGAAACTCAAAAAGCATGTTAAGGCAGTTTATATGGAACAAAGACGTAAAATTTTAAACAACCTATCTAACCCTAGGTCATATCTTTGTGGGTCCTTAGGAGTTTAATTAAGGATGATGTTGCCAAGAAAAAAAGCTTAGTAGCTCTCCGAGGTATCCAACAGGTTAAGAGGAAGAAGCAGGTCCATGCTTCCCTCTTATCACCTGGTGAAAAGTCTCGAGCTCATTTAAACTTATTATGTTTCTTAATAATTCATCCTATGAACACCCTAATGCTCAATTAACATTGATGTATCAATTCTCCCTAAGAGTAAGGTAATTATCATTTGTAATTTAATTTTAATTTAATTTTGA
>NW_018165258.1:283938-296383 GCF_001263595.1 Phalaenopsis equestris | reverse complement strand
TATTGGAACACTTAGCCAAATTTTGTGCTAAGCATATACCTGTAAATTTGGGTGTGAACATGATGCCTGTTCTAATTTTAATTGTGTTTGTTAATCCTCATTCTAATCCTCATTTAAATGAAACTTGATTTAGCCTAAGTCACTACTAAGCCCTTAAGACCTAGGTGAGTGTTTTAATTAGTTTTAAAAAGGTTAAGCTTTAAGTGATCATGATTTATTATTTGAATTTCATTTTGAATTTCTTGAATTTCATTTGAAAATCAAATGGGGGTATTAAATTGATTAATTATTGACTTCAAAAGTCATACCCCTAAGTCCTAGGTTCATTTTTTTTAATAAACTTCTAAAGTGTAATAATTTAGAAATTTATTAACTCATCTTTTCAATTAAGAAAGTGAAGTTGATTTCCACCAATTAACCCCTTGTGTTTCAAACATCCAAATTAAGATCAGAGGTTGCCCTTTTCCGTCCTTGAATTAAGCCTAAATGTTAATTAAGGCTAAATTTCCAAAATTACACATTTGCCCCTAAGGCTCTAACACTTCATAATTCATCAAATTTAATCCAAATAACTTTGAAATTTTTATCCTACCTCATTCATGGGTCAATTATAGCATCAGAGGAGAAAATGTGATTTTTGAAAATTTAATTTAATTTATATAATTATTTTCATGAAAAAATAATATTTTTCAAAGAAAATTCTTAACTTGACCAAGGTAAATCCTAATCCCTTGAAATTTTTACTGGAAGTAGACCTAGACCAAAGAAACCTTTGAACCAAATTTCATGATTTTTAAAATTTTATTTGAATTTTAAGAATTATTTTAATTACTGGGGTATTTATTAAATATAAAAAATTTTAAATGGGGAAAATTAAGTTTTGTATTTTTAAAAAATTTTCATTTTTAGCCTTTAAAAATTATTTTTAAGCTTTAAAATTCAGTATCTTTATTTAGAAAATCAGGAAAAATATCCTAATTTCTTCTAAGTGCTTAGGAAGCAATTTAGATCATTTCCATGAATTTTATTATTTTTGTGAATTTTATGGATTTTTAATTATTTTAAATATTCAAAATGGGATAAAAAAATCAAGTTTTTATTTTAAACACCATTTTATTTTTAGAAAATACCCCTGATCACAGAGAACTCAAAAAATAAGTTTTTGTAAATTTTTTAGTTATATTTTGATTTTTTAAAAAAAATTCATTTATGTGCTAAAATAATACTTATCTTTAAAAATCAACTTAATCCATCAAATGAACTCAAAATGCTTTGAAATTTTTATGGTGAACTTTCGTTTATTATTATTTTTCTTCCGCATAATAGTGGAGATAAAAAATTAAGTCATTTTTTTCTTTGTATTTTCAAAATTAATTATCTTAGTGATTTAGGTTTTGTAAAGATTAGGTGTATTTTGTTGTAAGTGATTTAGGTTTTGTAAAGATTAGGTGTATTTTGAATGACTTGTCTCATGAGAAATTTTCCTAAAGGTTCTCCGGTCATCATAAACCTTCCACAATTTTCTTAAATTTTTCTAAGAAACATGCTAATTTCCATGATTAATTTATATGAACAATAGACATAAACATGAAAAATACATATCTCCTCATAAAGGGCTCCTCTGACTTTAAAAAAATGAGGGAAGAAAAAAATCAGAAGATATCATCAGAAGATATCCTCTAAGATAGAGGCAACAACATGCTAAATTTTCAATCTATGGTGATATGCCTATATGCATGGAGAATCAAAACATTCAAATCAATGTTTAATTAATTAAAAAGAAAATATGCCTCACATAGACTTAAAATTATTTTCACATTATTCTCATATGTTCACTAAGCAAGAGGATATTTTTATTTTATTTTTATGATTTTTCTATACCAAGATATGAATTTTTAAATCTAGGGCTATTTTCTAATTTTTTTTAAATTTCCTATTTATCTATTTAAACGTGCGGCGCTGACTGGATCCTAGGCAGCTTCGAAGGCACACGTGGCACGCTCTGGTTGGACGTCGCCGTCCACTTATTCGCTGACTCAGCCCGCGGTTCATGTAAGGAAGCATTGTTTGGCTCGATCTCCTCCGTTCATCTGATACACGCGCGATCAGATCGCGATCAGATGACTCCCCGTCATCGTCCTCGATAAAGTGATCCCGTGACCATCCACTAAAACACCCTAAGATCTTAAGATCTCGGCCTAGACTCATTCGGCCTAGACTCATCCAAATCACTTTGAGTTTAATCTTATGGACTCATCTAAGTGAGACGAACATATCCATACGGTAATCATACAATTAAATAAATCCTAATTAAATGGAGAATCCAAATAGACTCGGGAGGAAGAAGAGATCAATACCTTGGCTCTGAGAAGGGAAGCTTTGACTAGAGAGTCTTGGTACGTTTGTTGGGGTCCAAAGAATCTAGGGATTAAGTCTCCTCTTGCTATGGTGAAATTTGAAATTCCTAGACCCAAATTTAACCAAGGCCGATTTCAGGTGTTGATCAAAGTCTATACTAGGAGCTCTATGGAAGGGGAATTTGATGGGACTTTGGCTTCTTTCAATTTTGTGAAGGTTTGGGTGAGTTTAATTTGAGTTTGGTGGAGTGTAGAGGTGTGGAGAGCTTTGTACTGTCTCCGGTAAGGTTATGAGCTCAAAAATTGGGCTCCAGCAAGGGGATTCAGGGCAATGTGGTGGTTGGTTTGCACTGAGGAGGTATCAAAGAGGCTTTGGGATCAATTTTGGGAAGTCTCTTAGAGGAATTTTCAGCTCTCTCTCCATGGTTTTGGAGGGGATATTTTTATAAAAATGACCTTAGGCTTGCTGTCATGGCTAAATGGGGGGGTGAAATGTGCTGCCTAGGTGGAGGGCAGAGAGGCTCCAACATTTAACTTGGATGAGGTGGCCTCTAGGTTTGAATTGGAGAATTGGGTTTCCCCCCATGGGGGTGGCTCTTAGTTTGGCCATTTTCTGGCCACTAGGCTGGTCGGCCAGCCAAGCGGAGGTGGCTAGGAGCTCAGGGAACCCAAGGGAATATGTCACAGCAATTTAATGTGTTTAGGCTTTATTTTAGGAAAAAAATCTTAAGATTAAACAAATATGGCATTAAATCCTTTGATTTAGGGGGCCTTTGGTCCATGGCTTAGTTTAGGTGGTTTTAAGAGGTTTTTGCTGGCCACTAGGGTCCAACTAATGGTTGTGAAGGCATTTGGTGACTTTGGGGTAGTTAGGCCATCTTTAGTGCATAGGTTCAATGTGGGTTTAAGTGATCAAAGCTTGGGTTTGGGCTAGGTCAATTGACCCAATTGATTGATCAACATTGTGTAGGTGATTGTTATGAAGATTTTTGGTGAAGGGTTGAAGTGATTTTGAGTTCAATTGGTGGGTCAATTTGAGGGATTTTTGAAATTTGGTCAATTTGGGATCGTTGGGCTAGACAAGGGTCTAGGTTGGTCTAGCCTTGGGCTAAGTCCAAATCGAATGGTTCAATTGATCAAGGAAGATGTTGTAAAGATTTTTCATGAAGGGATGAAGTGGAAATTTGGTGCTAAGGCCATCAATTTGGTGAGATTTTGAGACATGGCCAATTTGGGGCAAATTTGGGGCTTTTTGGACTTAGGTTGAAATCAAATGAAATTGAGGGCTCACCAAGGCCAATTTAAGGTCAATTTTGATGTATGAGGATGTTATGAAGGTTTTCAGCACAAATTGTGGCGAATTGAGTGGGCTATGGGTTCAATTTGGTGGAACCAAGTCATGGGGCCAAAATTGGGGTTTTGATCTAAATCAAAATTAGGTTCAAATGATCAACTAATTGAGCTTAGATTTGGTCTATATTGGTCACATCAAGAGTGGATTTGAGTTTAGAATTGAAATTGGGGTAAATTGAGACAAATTTGATAAATATTTGGAGTGATTTGTGGAAAATATGGGCCTTTAAAGGGCAATTTGGGGGTTTTGATCAAAAATGGTCAAATTGGCAAAATTGGGTCATGTGATAGTTGAAAAAAATGAAATTGAAAATATTTGGGAGGTTTTTGGAATTTTTGGGATTTTTTGGAATTTTTGAAATCTTGGGCTAAGGAGGGGGCATTTTGGTAATTTGGCCAATTTTGGTGATTTTGGGTAGTTTGGTTGTTTTCAAGGTTTTTGAAATGATTTTTGAACCAAATTGTGTATTTTGGGTAAATTTGGGAATTTTGGCCAAATGTTGGGTCCCAAGGGTATCTAGGTAATTTGGGGGAATTTAGGGGCAAAAGGATAGGTTGGGTATCTTGGTAGAGTTGGAGTGCCAACCACCATCAATAATCCATAGACCAATGGAAACCTCATTTTGGGTCCTCTATGTAGTGGTTTTAGCTAAACCCTAGCCTAGGGCTAATGGGTTTACGGGACCACCTACATGAGTCTCCCATCAAGGGACAGGGACCAAAGCCTAGAAGTTTAAGTTTAGGAATGTGAGTGATTGTGAGTGCAAATATGTACCTTAAGCCCTAGACCAACACCCAGGGTCAACCCTAAGGTCCAGTAGTCCTAAGGATGACTCATCTTGAATTCTCCCATAATGACATCACCTACTAAGTGCTAGAGGTTAGGACCAATATGTGGAACTTCAAGTTGAGTAAAGAGGAGTGTAGAATTTCTAATGGTGAGGGTTCCTTTTCTAGTTTGCTAAGAATAGTCATTAGGATAGTCCTATGGCTAGACCTTAGGCTACTAAAGAGAAAAAACTAAACCTCAACCAAAAGTGAGGTCAACAGCTTTATAATAGTCATCTTGATGGCATGTAGAGGATCGATTCAGATTATTATTCCTAATATTTCTTTCTAAGTCCAATATTCTCCCATTGATTTTTTGTATTTGCATATTAATGTCCCGCTTACAAGTTATAAGAAATGAACCCTTATAGGACAATTCAATGTCTCTAAAATTTGGGTGATTCTCCCTATGTGATTGAGATTCTGGATCAAATTCTACTGGGTTACTCTCTTATCTAGGATTGTCTTCCAATTGTTCCCATTGGGGCACTACTATGGGTGATATTATAGACTCAACGATCTCCCTCATAATGCAAGGTGATGCATGATCCTCAAACATCCTCTTTTCGTTAAGAAACTCCTTCATAAACTTCACATAACTAGGCATTTGCTCTAATGTCTCAACAAAGAGAATATTATAGTTAATTTCTTGAATACTTAAATAAATCTTGAGACTTGTTGGTCTAATTTTTGTATTTTGAGTCTCTGAGGAAATGGTGGAGGTGGTATTTCTATATTTATCTTGGTTGAAGAATTATGTTTTTTTTAATTCCTTAAGAATTTCTTCTATTGGTCTTTCGGTCTCCTCTTTCTCTTTTCTCAACTCAACATACTTTTGAACCATATCCTCCAATTTTCTTAAAATTATTAGTTGGATAGCTTTAACTTGCTCACAATTCTTCTTCTAAGGGTTTATCTCAGTGCCACTAAGTAGAATCTCTTGAGTACAATTGCTAAGTGAGTTAGCAATCTGCCACAGCTTGTAGCCCCTTGACTTTGCAGCTAACTCTCCATTTGAATAACAACCTCTTATAATGATAACTTCTTCTCCATGAACTATGCATTGGAGTTAATTCCAAGAGAAAAAGAAGGTCCATCGTTAGAATTACCTGGTTATTTCAATTACATATATAAATAATTTGATTATCTCCCCACATATGGTTTCTTCCTCCAAAATTGTTATTCCAGTTAAGTTGGAATGATTCTCCCAGCCAGGACTGTAATAATTGAAATATGGGTTATTTGAACAAATTTTTATCTCATGTAGATTTTCAAAAGAGTTAGTATCAACCAACTATCCAAATGAATTTTCCTAAATAACTGGGGGTCCTTTAGGATAACTCATTATGTATTGGTCTAGCTTTCTCAAAATAGCTGCTACCTGAGAAGTTAAAATAGTCAGCACATCTACTTCATGAATCTTTAATACCCTCTTGAGGTTTACTCTCTCAAAGGGCCATTGAAAGTTGTTTTTGGCCATCTCATTGTCGGTCGCCAAATTGGAAATTGTCGGTTGTCGGAATGGATATCTCGATGCCCATTTAATTTAATTTACGTATATAATTTGGAAAAAAAGAGTAGTATTTTAAATTTTAAAAATATTAGACCAGACTGATCTCATATCCTCAGTAGTTTAAGTAAACGAGCCTAATACCACAAGAAATACATCTATCTAGAAGAATAGATGTGCTACTCACAGATGAAGGCTCGATTAAATAAACTAAAGATTGTATGCCATATGTTTAATTCTAAGAAACCATTTTTATGTTGACCGACAAGTTCTTCTATTTAATACAAAAAAATAAATGGGGTTTACATTAAGTTAGGTTCTTGAAAGTTTCCTATAAAAGAAAACCCTTATAGTCAATTACATCTTGAATAACTGATACACAAAAAATATAAGTATTTTTTTACCCATATTTTATACTCATTTTTATACTCATTTTTGGTGATCTCATTTTTGGTGATCTTGCACTTTAATGGAAAGTATTTTTTTATGTTTTATTGCAGGTTGTTGATTTTTAGAACTTGGAGCAAAAATGATGATATTTTGAGTCAAAATGAAGAATTTGAAAAATTGTTCAGCATCGACAAACCAGACTGAGCACTGACGGCGCCGTTTGACAGATAAGACGGACTAAATTAAATGGTCTCTAGCACCGACGGTGCCAATGTCGGTTCAAGCCCTGTTTTTAGAAGATTATACAAATTTGAATGCTTTTTGAAGAGTTTTTAGATGCACCTATTGAAGAACTGATCTTAGGCTCCATTAAGAGTCAAAATTTATCAAAAGCGACCCTCCATCTCTCTCAGCCATCCATCACCCCTTCTTGCCACTTTACATCATTTCACACCATTATTTAGTTATTTTCTCTACATTTTTGAGTTTTTGTGGTGAGTTTAAGTGTGAGTTCTTCTCTAAGAAGTGTTGAAGAGGAAGAGAAATGAGAGATTTCTTCTTCCTACATTTCGTAAGAGAGGCTACAAGAAATTTTCTTTGAGATAGAGTTTCAGATAAGTGTTATTTGTTTATTATTGTTATATGAACTTCTTTTTATATATGAAAATTATTTTTTGTTCTATCTTTTTCATGAATTCTGAATGGTTTCCTTTATCTTTCTTCCTACGCTGAGATATGGTGAAGAGATATGTCCTACGCTGAGATATGGTGAAATGAAGAGGTAATTTGGATGTGCCAATGTTAAAATTTAAAATAAATTGTGATGGTTTTTCAACTCCACTCTTAATTTACTTTTCGATCTGTCTAATTGAAGTGCTAAAAATGTTATGAAACATATGATCCGCGAAATAGAGTATAAGTTCTACAACAGAGTGAGAGTCACATTTAAGTCAATGAAGGAGTATTTTGTTTATGTAATTAAGAGCAAATAAATAGGGAAATATACTTTGTTTGGTGTAAAATTGGATATTTTTTAGAGTGATAGACTAAAAATCCTCAATTTGATCTTAGTGTTTAGAAACTAAAGCAAGAGTTATCCTTCAAGGGAAGGGAAGTGGGAGATCTGGAGTGGGAGCCAGTATCCTCCTAGCTTAGCCACGGATTTAGGGACTAAACCTAAGATTAGCCTATGATTCTCTATAACACTGAATTAGGGTAGAGAATTAAAATTGTTCCTAATTGACACAATAAAAATTTAAACCATTTCTCTCATCCCATTTCACCAAAAACTATTTATAGTGGGAAAGATGTTTTTTTATATATGAAAACTTCATCATATAAACATAGTTTAGTAGTTACTATTTTAAAACTTTGCATGTAAATTTTGTTAGTAGTTAATAACTTACCTTTTATAGTATCTTAAATATTTGAAATTAGTGACAGTAATTTCTTTTTTATTTCTGTGAATTTCCTAGCTAATTTATAATTTCAAATTTAAACCTTCCTCATGGGATCGATATTTGGGACATAAATAGAAAGTCATATATTACTTGATAATGATACGTATACTTGGTTAGAATCCCAACATTAAGTGGTTAACACTATTATTCATAAAATACTACATCAAGTTTTTGGCACGGTTGTAAAGCGGAGTCAACTTTATAAATTTTACACAACTATATTTGCGGTATCAAGTTTTGGGCGCCGTTGCCGCGAATTGGATCTGAAGGTTTAGTACCTTACGATTCAGAATTAGAACGCACCATTAGAGAAATTCAAAAAAAAACAAAAAGAAATTAAAAATTTGAATAAAATGGCAAATAACTTAGATAATCAATTAAATGAAAATTGACAAAGAGCTTTAAAAGATTATATGTTAATCCAACTGCAGATGAACTCACTTAACTATTCAAAATCCTAATGTTGCTACTAATTCATTTGAGTTAAAACTGCTATTATTCAAATTATACAAAATAATTAGTATGAAGGAACACCTATTAAAGATCATAACTTACATCTTGCAAATTTTCTTGAAATTTGTGCTACTTTTAAATATGATGGAGTGTCTAATGATGTTGTTAGGCTTAGACGTTTTCCTTCGTCTCTAAGGGATAAAGCTAAAGCTTGGTTAAATTCATTAGCACTTGGATCTATCAGAACTTGGGGAGAACCACACAAAAATTCTTGGTTAAATATTTTCCACCCTCAAAAACCACTAAGCTTAGAAATGATATTACATCTTTTTGTCAGTTTGAAGGGAAATCGATATATGAAGCATGGGAAAGATTTAAGGATCTTCCTAGAAAATGCCCACACCATGTTTTACTAGATTGGTTTATAGTTCAATCTTTTTACAATGAATTAGTGAGATCACTTAGATCTATTATAGATTCTGTTGCGGGAGTATCTCTTATGTCAAAACCTTTTGATGAAGCATACTCTTTAATAGAAGAAATGGCTACTAACAATTTTCAATGGCCCTCTGAACGGGTAAATCCTAATAGAGTAAGTAGTATTCATGACTCTGATCCAATCTATATTTTAGCATCTCAAATTACTACTATATCAAAAAAGATTGATCAAATTAGAGTGAACTATTCTCAAATACCATCAGCATTAGAGGAAAATTTGCTAAGACAGATAATTGATACTCAATCTTCTTATGAAACTTTGAATATTATTAATAATCAAAATAATAATCCCTATTCTAACTATTACAAACCTGGATGGAAAAATCACCCTAATTTTAGTTAGAATAATTATAACAATTCAATGAACCCCTCAGGAAATTTAAAAAACCAAAGAAATCCTAATTATTGACTTTATTATCCTCCTAGATTTAACTCTAACCCTAACCCACAAGTTAAGGAAAAGAAGTTAACGATGGAAGAATTAATTTTGAATATGGGAAATCAAACACAAAATCAAGGGGCCACTATTAGAAATATTGAAAATCAATTAGGACACATTGCTACTGCACCATCAGGAAATCTTCCGACTACTGTGGAAGTTAATCCTAAAAATAAAAAATAAGGTGCAAATTAAAGTTATTCAATTATGAAGTGGAAAAGAAGTTGAAATAAGAATTCAAAGAGAAACTTAAGTTGATGAGGAGAAGGAAGAGATTGAAAGCAACCATAATGAAAATGAACAAACACAAGTTCCCTTAGAAAAACCATTACCTTTGTTTCCTCACTGATTGAAGAAGAAGAATAAAGACAAACAATTTACATTATTCTTGGAAATCCTTAAAAAATTAGCAATAAACATTCCTTTTATTGAGGCTTTGGAACAAATGTCAAGTTATGTGAAATTTATGAAAGATATACTAAACAAGAAAAGGAAGTTTGTAGATCATGAGACCGTTGCACTTAGTGAAGAGTGTAGCGCTATTACTCAGAAGAAGCTTCTTGAAAAATTAAAAGAACTTGGTAGTTTTACTATATCTTGTGCAATTGGTGAAAACTTTTATAAAAAGTCTTATGTGATTTAGGAGTGAGACCAATCTTATGCCTCTATTGATTTTTAAATGTTTAGATTTAGGAGAGATTTCCCCTACTACTATAACTCTTTAGTTAGCTGATCGATCAACAAAGTATATTAAAGGAGTTATAGAAGATGTATTAGTAAAAGTGGATAAATTCATTTTTCCTATAGACTTTATAGTATTAGATATGGAGGAAGATAAAGAGATCTCTATTATTTTGGGGAGACCATTTCTTGCAACAGGGAGACCTGTGATAGATGTGCAAAAATGAAACTTAATAATGAGAGTTAATGATTAAGAAATAATATTTAATATTGCAAAAGCTATGAAATATCCTGTAATAGAAAAAGACAATGAATGTTTTTGAAGTTTTTGAATGAATGTTTTTGAATGGAAGTTACTGATTATCTAAGTAATTAGCAATTAAAGAAAGAGTTTGAAAAAAAATTAAGGCAAGAAGAATTTAGTAAGAATGAGGATGAAATAAAAGAAGAAAATTTATATTATATTCAGGACAAATTGGAAAATTTAGATTTTTTGGAAAATGATAATAAAAATCTTATTTCGTCAAGTATTAAAGCACCTGAACTTGAACTGAAAGTATTACCTGCCCATTTAAAACATTTGTCTTTAGGAGATTCGTTTGCATTGCCCATTATTGTATTTTAGGAGTTAACAGAAATTCAAGAACATAAAACAATAAAAATGTTAAAAAGATATAAAAAGGCTTTTGGATGGACTTTAGCAGATATTAAAGGAATAAGTCCTTCAATTTGTATACACAAAACTCTTTTAGATGAACAATACAAACCTAAAGCTAATTCTCAAAAGATATTAAACCCAATAATTAATGAAGTTGTTAAAAAGAAATTTTAAAATGGTTAGATGATGGAATTATATATCCTATTTCAGACAGTGTTTGTTGGGTAAGCCCAATTCACTGTGCTCCAAAGAAAGGAGGAGTGATTGTTGAAGTAAATGAGAAAAATGAATTAATTATAAGACAAGTTACTGGTTGGAAAATTTCTATAGACTATAGAAAATTAAGCATGACCACTAGAAAAAATCACTTTCCTTTACCCTTTTTAGACCAAGTATTGGATAGATTAGATGGAAACAAATATTACTGCATTTTAGATGGATATACCGGTTATCATCAAATTCTAATTGCTCGTGAGGATCAAGAGGCGACAACATTTACAAGCCCTTATGGATCATTTTCTTTTCGTAGAATGCCTTTTGGACTATGAAATGCATCTGCAACATTTCAAAGATATATGATTTCAATATTTAGTAATTTGATTGAACATGGAATGGAAGTATTTATGGATGATTTCTCCATGTTCAAGACTTCATTTGAATTATTGTTAATAATTTAGAAAAAGTTTTGGAATTATGTGAAAAAATCAACGTAGTACTAAATTGCAAAAAATGTCAATTTATGGTTGTAGGAGGAATTGTACTTGGGCATAAAATTCTGAAAATGGAATGGAAGTAGATCCTGCAAAAGTTTAAGTTATTTAAAAATTACCACAACCAACTACGGTCAGAGGGGTAAGAAGTTTTCTAGAACACGTTGGTTTCTACAAGCGTTACATAAAAAATTTTCAAAAACAACTAAGCCGTTATGCCAACTTTTAGAAAAAGTTACAAATTTGATTTTAATGAGGAATGCATTAAAGCATTTGAATTTTTGAAAAATAAATTAATAACTGGACGTATAATAGTCTCACCTGATTGGTAGAAACCATTTGAAATAATGTGTGATGCTAGTGATTATGTTATAGGAGTTATTTTAGGACAAAGGCACAACAAAGTTTTTAAGTAATATATTATGCTAGTAAAACTCTAAATAATGCTCAAATTAATTGCAATACTACTGAAAGAGAGGTATTAGCTATTGTTTATGCCTTTGATAAATTTAGACCTTACTTGATTGGAATCGAATGTATAGTGCATACAGATCATTCTGCTATCAAATACTTAATGCAAAAGAAAGATGTTAAACCAAGATTAATAAGATGGATACTTCTATTGCAAGAGTTCAATTTTACTGTAGTTGATAGAAAGGGAAATGGTAATCAAATAGCTGATCATTTGTCTAGACTAGAAAAAGAAATATTAACTAATTTTGCAAATGAAATTTTAGAAAATTTTCCTGATGAACAAATATATAATATTGATGAAATTAATACAGTGTAGTATGTCGATATGGTAAATTATATTGTAAGTGATATTCTACTACCAGATATTAAGAATCAATAATTAAAGAAATTTATATATGATTCAAAATTTTATTTTTGGGATGACCCATATTTATATAAACAATGTAAAGATCTAATTATTAGAAGGTGTGTGTCTTATGAAGTAACTCAACAGCTAATTGAAAGATGTCATGATTCTGAATTTTGGAGGACATTTTGGAATAAATAAAACTGCTTATAAAATTTGACAAGTTGGATTTTATTAGCCTACTCTTTTTAGAGATATTAATGAATATATTAAAACATGCGATCGATG
>NW_018165258.1:257860-276677 GCF_001263595.1 Phalaenopsis equestris | reverse complement strand
TGTTTTCACCCCCAAGGCCCGCCAGCTTCTTACGGGCAAACCCCACACCAAAATAGTGCCGACATTATGTTTTTAATGTAATTGTGTGTATTTGATTTACTTTGCTTTGCTTTAGAACTCTATTAACTTTGATTGTGTATAGTTTTGTGTCAGCGTTCTAATGTTGTGGCTTGATTTTAACACTGAATTATAATTTAGTTTGCTTTAAGGATGTGGAAGTGTGATTAGAAAAATGTATTTGTAAAAAGTTTATTTTCATATATAAAAGTTAGTTTGGTGTTGTTTGTGAATTATTTTTAGATGAAAATTAGTGTTTAAAAAGAGTAAAAATACTTTGGAGTAAATTGAAAGTAAATTGAAAGAAAATTGAAATTTGAAAAAATCAAAATATGAATTTTTTGGCCACTGGCGTCGACGACACCGGCATGAGCACCGACAGTGCCCTCGACCCGAACTGACCCAAACACCCTTAAAATTTGCGATCGGCCCACTAAAATGCCATTTTTAAGCTTTGAGTCACCTTCAACCTCCTTTTTTTCCACCTAGGGCTTGATATTGCTCGGATTTGAGGTGAATTTAAAGCAAACGAAGTTCGGATTTCATCTTCTCTAGGTAAGAGCTACACTTTGAAAGCTACACTTTGAACTTTAAGAGCTACACTTTGAACTTAAAATTTTTTATTTTCACAAAGGATTTATCTTACATTGCCGAGATCCAAAATTTTGATGTTTTTTTGGAAGATTTTGAGAAAATCCTTCAGTGAAGAACTCTTACTTAGTAGATTTAAGTTTAAAACATTTCACATTGTGATTTTTGAAACTTTTGGGAATTTATTTTGATTTTATCAATTTTTTTTAGATTTACCATGGCAACTAGAATGAGCAAAGGAAAGAGAAAGGTAGATTTTGATGATCAAAGGTTTGCCAACTATAAGGCCAACATTTGCTTCAATAGTCTACTTACAAATAAAAAAGTGAATCCGGATTGAGGATTTAAAAATCTGAGAGAAGAAGTCAAGAGATTAATCAATGCTAGGTAGTGGGAGAATTTTTGCTACTTTACTGTCGAGGTGATTATTGGTGTAGTGATGGAGTTCTATGCCAATTTCAAGGAGACTTTTGAAAACTATGTGTTTGTTCGAGGGAAAATGGTGGAGTTTACTCCATGAAATATTATTGAATTTTATTAGTTAGAAGATGTGTATAGCTGCATTACAAATCGTTTTCTGCTACAAATAAGGCCTTGGATGAGGTTATTTTTTTTCTTACTGATGGAAGTGGAACTTGGAAAGTGAAGAATAGTGTTAAGGTAAAGTTTCCTCTTTCTATGTTAAATGTAGATGTAGTATCTAAGGTCTGACACATCTAAGGTCTGACACTATTTTATTTATAGAAGAATGATACCAACAAATCATCATAGAGAGGTAATAAAGAAAAGTGAAATTATAAAGGATAGAGCCATCTTGAACTTCTGTATCCATCAGGTGATGAGGATAGATGTAAGCTCTATTATTTATAGAAACACTCGATCTATTTCTTTAGGAGAGATCATTCGTGCTTTAGCTCTCCCTGCCCTGATCTTCACACTATGTGAATAGGAAGGAATTTATTTTAGAGCAGATGAGGAGAGGATTGAACCTATAAAACCTATTGATCTTGTCAATATAAAGACTTATAAATCTCATGTTGGATGGAGATCTGGAAGTAGGACCAAGGATATTCCTTCTACTTCAGGTACTTCTAGTACCTCTACTATCCAGGAACTTATGAAGCAGATGATGATCCTACAGGGAGATATCTTTAGAATGGATAGTAGAATGTAAAATATGGATGTCATAAATGATCACAATGATGATTTGATAAGACAAAAGTTTGAATATGATGCTGCTTATGATGATGCAATGGTCAGATACATGAGGGATGATCACTCAGTTCAGTTTCCTACTCACCCTATTCTTACTCCATATCAGGAGCAGAATTTGGATGTGGAAGAAGAAGAAGAAGAAGAAGAAGAAGAAGAAGAAGAAGAAGAAGAAGAAGAAGAAGAAGAAGAAGAAGAAGAAGAAGAAGAAGAAGAAGAAGAAGAAGAAGAAGAAGAAGAAGAAGAAGAAGAAGAAGAAGAAGAAGAAGACGATGATTAGTGATGTGTTAGTTAGATTTTTTTAGTTTATGTTTAGTTGTACTTTATTATTGAGACTGTTTGTTTGTAGACTGTGATACTTTATTTTAATTGTATGTTGTGTTGTGAACAATAGATCTGTGAAACTACTGGAAGTTGTTAGTTTTTAATATTTTGTTGGATGTATTTATATTTAACTCTTTCTCAGCAAATTTTTATATGCATTATGTGTTATTTAATGTTTTAAGCTTGTAGTTTTTCATATTAGCACCTGCAGTATTTCAGAGTCAAATTTTAAATCGCAATCTTCAACAAATATGTCTTTTCTTTATGTATTAAATGTTTTCTTTCAAACTTTATTTTATAATTTTTCATGCAAAATCTTTTAAAAATTTAAGTTTGGGGGAGAAAAAATTCCTTTTTAAACAAAAGAAACTTAATTTTATTTGTCCTCAATTAGTTAACATGACATTTGTTGTTAGAGGATAACTTTAGATAATTATTTCTAAGTTTCTAAATATATAGTAAACATAAGTGAAAATTTTTAAATAATAAAGGTTAATTTTAACATTAAGATATTTGGTATGATAGAATAAAACTATGTTTTTCTATTTTATGTAAGGGAATTTGTATTTTTGCAGTATTAAAAATCTTAGAGATTCATGTAAGAAGAAAAGAATAAAATTTATGAAAAATCTTTAAAGCTAATATAAATTTATAAAGTGAGGGAATGTGAAAAGTTTTTAACTTTAAGAAGAGGTTAGTGAAGTTCAAAATCATTAAAAGCTATCCAGATATAGTAATCCTCGCATTAAAAAAGAAGAAAAGAAGATAAAAAGAAAAGAGAAAAGGAAAAAAGAAAAACAAAATAAAAATGATTGAATTTGATCCTGAAAAAAAAAGGAAACGAAAAAAAAAGAAAAAGAAAAGAAAAGATGTGAGGAGAAGCTTGAGGAGATGCCTAATTAAAAATTGGCTTCACTTGAATCAACTTAAAGAAGAAGGCTTGGCAATATTTTCTAAACTTATATTTCAGTATTAGCATATTTACTAATATTTTTTTATGAAGTTCTTTTTCATACGGATATTCTAAGTGGCTTTAATATGAATAATTTGCAATTTTTCATGAAAATAATAGAGAATCAAAAATCTTAGACTTGATTACTAGTATTTTTATACCTTTAGTATTAACTAGAGTTATTTTAAATTTTTCTTAAGTTATACTATTGTATTTAGTAGACTTAAAAATAGAAATCTAGAAGTTTAAATCTTTGCCATGAGTCATATCATGAGTCATATTTTTATGTAGTAAAGGGGCGTTCTGGATCTCTCAATTTTTTCTTGAGAATCCATATGTTTCACCTCATCTTGTAAATTACTGGCTTAAAATATATGCATTTTTATACCCATATTTTATATTCATTTTTGGTGATATAGTACTTTAGTGGAAGGTATTTTTTATATTTTATTGCAGTTTGTTGATATTTAGGACTTGGATCAAAATGGAAGTAAAAAGAATAAAATTTAGAGTCAAAATGGAGTATTTGAAAAATTGTTCAGTGCCGACGGCGCCAGACTAGGAACCGACGGCTCCGTTTGAAAGAGAAGACAAACTAAATTAAATGGTCTCTGGTGTAGATGATGTCAAAATGGGCGTCGATGGAGCCAGTGTCGGTGCAAGCCCTATTTCTAAAAGATTAAACAAATTTCGACGCTTTTCGAAGAGCTTTTGGATGCACCTATTGGAGAACCGACGCTAGGATCTATTAAGAGCCAAAATTGATCGTAAAAGAGGTGCGCTCGCTCTTGTCTACGCCCCCTTCACGCCACTTTACTTCCTTCCACGCCATTCCACACCATTAGTTATTTTATTTTCTATATAGTTTGGAGTTTGTGTGGTGAGTTTAAGTGTGAATTACTCTCTAAGAGTGTTGGAGAGAGAGAGAAGTTAGAGACTTCTTCTTCCTACATTTCCTAAGAGAGGCTATAAGAGATTTGCTTTGAGAAAGAGTTTTAGATAAGTGTTATTTGTTTATTATTGTTGTATGAACTTCCTTTTATATATGAAATTTGTGTTTTGTTGTATCTTTCTCATGAAGTATGAGTAGTTTCCTTTATCTTTCTCCCTACTCTAAGATATGATGAAATGAAGAGATAATTTGGATGTGCCAATGTTAAAATTTAAAATAAATTATGATGGTTTTTCAACTCCACTCTTAATTTACATTTAGATATGGCCAATTGAATCATTAAAATATGTTATGAAGCATATGATCCAGGAAATGAAGCATGACTTTTACAATAGAGTGAGAATCACATTTAAGTCCATGAAGGAGTACTTCATTCATGGAATTAAGTGCAAATAAATAAGGAAATATACTTTGTTCGTTGTAGAATTGGAGATTAGGGTGACAGACTAAAAAACCTTAATTCAATATTAGTGTTTAAAAACTAAAAAAAGAGTTAGCTTTCAGAGGAAGGGAAGTGGGAGCTCTGGAGTGGGAGCCAGTATCCTCCTAGCCTAGCTACAAATTTAGGGACTAAACTTAAGATTAGCCAATGAGTTTTTATAACACTAAATCAGGGTAGAGAATTAAAATTGGTCCTATTTGGCACAATATAAATTTAAACCATTTCTCTCATCTCGTTTGACCAAAAACTCATTTTAGTGGGAAAGATGTTTTTTCATATAAGAAAACTTCATCACATAAACATAGTTTAGTAGTTACTATTTTAAAACTTTACATTTAAATTCTGCTAGTAGTTTATAATTTAGCTTTTATAGTATCTTAAACATTTGAGATTAGTGGCAGTAATTTTGTTTTTAATTTTGTGAATTTTCTAGTTAATTTATCATTTCAAATTTAAACCTTCATCATGGGATCAATATTTGGGACTTAAATAGAAAGTCATATATTACTTGATAACGATACGCATACTTGCGTAGAATCCCAACATTAAGTGTGCTTTTAAGTGCTTAATGTTATTATTCATAAAATACCACATCAATTTTTTGGCACAGTTGTAAAGTGGAGTCAACTTTATAAATTTTACACAACTATATTTGCAGGATAAATAACCAAAGTCACCTAAGAAAACTCTCGATAAAAATTAGGGGATATTGTCTTCCACTTTTTTTTCTTAGGTTCCACTGGTCATAATAAGCTCCAAAAACAAATTTGTTGATTTTTTTAGTTGTATTTTAATTATTATAATTATTTTTGTGCCAAAAATACAATTTCACTTAATTAATTCATTTTAGCGATCAAATTAATTCCAATTGTCTTGAATTTTTTATGGGGAGCTCCACTATAATTAAATTATAGTAGAGAATAATTTTCATGCCATTTACATTTATAATTACTTTAATTTGATTTTCTTTTTTTAAGGGTTGGTGAATTAGGGTTATTCTTAATGAGTTAAATCATGTTTATATTTTTCCTAGGATCTTCTGACCAAAATTAACCTACCAAAATAAGTTTTGTATTTTTCTGATTAATATTTTAATTATTATAATTACTTTACCGAAATAGACATGACATGATTGAAAAATAGAGATCTTTGCCTAGAGATCTCCGCTGACCTTAGAAAAATCAGGGAAGATCCCTCATGACAGAGAGAACCAAAGCCCTAAAAATCAAGTCATGGTGAAATGTCCATGCAAATAGAGAATGCAAATAAGAAATACACTATTTAATTAATTAAAAATCACACATGCATCAAATATGCATGAAACCATTTTCACATTATTCACCTCTGTTCGCTAAGTATGTGGGTATTTTTATTTTATTTTGTGATTTTTTTACACCAAGATATGGACGACATATGTTCATCGTCCCCAAGTCTCCCAATCCGTGAACCGACCACCTTCTAACCTTAATATCTCGCTTGATACTCAACCAAATCTCTTTAGGTTTATTCGTATAAATGCGTATAGACTAGGAGAACATATCTATATGCTTAATCAAGTCTTAAATCAAGTCTATGAACATGGAGAATCAAAATAGTCTCAGTTTGAGGAGAAAATTCAATACGTTATCCCAAGAGGTTTGGCCTCAATTGGGTGCCTCCAAAACCTTGATTTGAGTCTAGAGAGCTCCTAAATGAAGCCTTGGGCCGTGGTGAATTACCTAGACCCAAATTCAATCGAGGCCGATTTTGGTGTTGATTAAAGTATATGCTAGGGTGTTCTGGTGATGGGACTTTTATAGGGGATCTTCTTCTTCCACTCAGTGGATGGTGTGGGTGCAATTAATTTGACTTTGGTGCACTATAGAGCTATGGAGAATTATGTCCTCATTCAAGCTAGTTTTTTACCTCCAAAGTTGAGCTCAGGCAGTGGGTTTGAGTGGCTGAAAACAAAGGGCTTGCACATAGGGAAGCTTAGAGAAGCTCTGAGAACAATTTTCCAGGGTCTCCCCTATGAATTTCAATAACTCCCCTCTTGGCCGTGAAGGGGGCATTTAAATAGGAGGGGCCATGATGGCTCTCAGGCCAAGCTGAGGTGGTTAGGATGCTACCTAGGTGGAGGGAAGAACTGCTCCAATGGTCAATTGGATTGGTGCCACTTGGATGGTTTTAAATTTTGGGTTTAATACATGGTGTAGCTTTAGGTTTGGGTTTGTTCCACTGGTCATAATAAGCTCCAAAAACAAATTTGTTGATTTTTTTAGTTGTATTTTAATTATTATAATTATTTTTGTGCCAAAAATACAATTTCACTTAATTAATTCATTTTAGCGATCAAATTAATTCCAATTGTCTTGAATTTTTTATGGGGAGCTCCACTATAATTAAATTATAGTAGAGAATAATTTTCATGCCATTTACATTTATAATTACTTTAATTTGATTTTCTTTTTTTAAGGGTTGGTGAATTAGGGTTATTCTTAATGAGTTAAATCATGTTTATATTTTTCCTAGGATCTTCTGACCAAAATTAACCTACCAAAATAAGTTTTGTATTTTTCTGATTAATATTTTAATTATTATAATTACTTTACCGAAATAGACATGACATGATTGAAAAATAGAGATCTTTGCCTAGAGATCTCCGCTGACCTTAGAAAAATCAGGGAAGATCCCTCATGACAGAGAGAACCAAAGCCCTAAAAATCAAGTCATGGTGAAATGTCCATGCAAATAGAGAATGCAAATAAGAAATACACTATTTAATTAATTAAAAATCACACATGCATCAAATATGCATGAAACCATTTTCACATTATTCACCTCTGTTCGCTAAGTATGTGGGTATTTTTATTTTATTTTGTGATTTTTTTACACCAAGATATGGACGACATATGTTCATCGTCCCCAAGTCTCCCAATCCGTGAACCGACCACCTTCTAACCTTAATATCTCGCTTGATACTCAACCAAATCTCTTTAGGTTTATTCGTATAAAT
Source organism: Phalaenopsis equestris (assembly GCF_001263595.1). Lineage (NCBI taxonomy): Eukaryota > Viridiplantae > Streptophyta > Magnoliopsida > Asparagales > Orchidaceae > Phalaenopsis > Phalaenopsis equestris. Next base: position 269,152 of record NW_018165258.1, on the reverse strand, counting down.
GCGTATAGACTAGGAGAACATATCTATATGCTTAATCAAGTCTTAAATCAAGTCTATGAACATGGAGAATCAAAATAGTCTCAGTTTGAGGAGAAAATTCAATACGTTATCCCAAGAGGTTTGGCCTCAATTGGGTGCCTCCAAAACCTTGATTTGAGTCTAGAGAGCTCCTAAATGAAGCCTTGGGCCGTGGTGAATTACCTAGACCCAAATTCAATCGAGGCCGATTTTGGTGTTGATTAAAGTATATGCTAGGGTGTTCTGGTGATGGGACTTTTATAGGGGATCTTCTTCTTCCACTCAGTGGATGGTGTGGGTGCAATTAATTTGACTTTGGTGCACTATAGAGCTATGGAGAATTATGTCCTCATTCAAGCTAGTTTTTTACCTCCAAAGTTGAGCTCAGGCAGTGGGTTTGAGTGGCTGAAAACAAAGGGCTTGCACATAGGGAAGCTTAGAGAAGCTCTGAGAACAATTTTCCAGGGTCTCCCCTATGAATTTCAATAACTCCCCTCTTGGCCGTGAAGGGGGCATTTAAATAGGAGGGGCCATGATGGCTCTCAGGCCAAGCTGAGGTGGTTAGGATGCTACCTAGGTGGAGGGAAGAACTGCTCCAATGGTCAATTGGATTGGTGCCACTTGGATGGTTTTAAATTTTGGGTTTAATACATGGTGTAGCTTTAGGTTTGGGTTTTTCGGCAGCAAAGGTGGCTGGACGGCCAGGGAGGGTTCACCATCTAGCTCAGGGAGGTCAGAGCTAGGTCATGGTGCAGTCAACTTGAGGTTGACATGTGTAAAGGTTATTACTTGAAATGGATAGGGTATTGGCTAGCTTGGTTCAACTATGGGTCTAGGCCCATTCAAATGGGCTTAAGTGGATCCCCATGGCTGACCAAGGTCAGGTGAGCTAGCTAAAATGGTGTGGAGAAGTCCCCATCCATTAGATTTAGTTAAACATATATTGTGGTGTGTCATTAAAAGGGTTAAAAACTTACTTAAGAGTGCTTTAAAGTATCCCCTCCTTCTGCCATTAATAGTTTGGTGAGGTGGCAAAAGCTCATATGGCTCACCTATGGCTTGGGGATGGCTTCATGGCTTGTCCTTGGCTTGGTCAATTTGCATGAGAAAGGATTTTTGGATTTTATGGGGTGTTTTAATGGTGTTTGGCATGATTTTTAATATGGAATGATTTTGGCATGAATTGGAAACTTAGGTAATTATTTTGATTAAATGGATGATGGGACAAAAATTGTCATGTGAGCTTTTAATTGAATCTTGAGCTTTTTGAATGACTGAAGGGCTTGGGCTTTTAGAATTGGGGGTGAATTTGGGCTAAAATTTTGGTCAATTAAATTTTTAATTTGGTGTATGGAGATATCATGAAGATTTTTGAAAGGATTGTAAGTGATTTGAAAGTCAATTGGAAGGCCAATTTGGGGGGGATTTGAACATAGTGTCAACTTGGGGTTTTTGGGTTATACTTGGTTTTAGGTTAGGCTAGAGCTTGTTTATGGCCCAATTAATGGTTCAATTTAGTGTGTGTGATTGTCATGAAGTATTTTAAAAATAAATTAGGTGGAAATTTTGGGGTTATGGCTTTCAATTTGGTGAAATTTGGGGATATGACCAATTTGGGGTAAAATTGGAGCTTTTTTTATTTGGGTGCAATTAAGCTTGCAAGTGGGTCAAATTAGTTTTTATTTGGTTTCAATTGGTATTAGGGATGTTGAATTTTGGTGTAGAATTCAAATTTGGCAATATTGGGGTCAATTTGTTTGACATTGGGGCTAATTTGGAGAAATTGGGCCTTTAAAAGCAATTTTAGGTTTTTGGTTAAAATGGGTCAATTTGGTCAAATTCGGTCAATTTGGTCAAATTGGGTCAATGTGATGGTTAAAAATTGAAATTGGAAATATTTGGGATGATTTTTGAATTTTTGGGAGTTTTTGGAATTTTGGGATTTTTGGGTCATGAGGGGCATTTTGGCAAATTTTTGGCAATTTTGGGGGTATTTTAGAAATTTGGTGATTTTGGTCAATTTTGGTAGTGGGGAATGGTTTGAAATGACTTTTAGAAAAATTTGGGTATTTTGGGAAATTTTAGGATTTGTTGGCAAAAATTAAGGTTGTAGGGGTATTTTGGTAATTTGATGGGAGTTTGGGCTAGGGTGGGCAAGTAAGCCATGATGCCATGTCAAACTAATAGGAGTCATATGAGGATTCATTTTAGATGTTCAATATGTTGGTCCTAACCCTCTTAGCCAAGGGTTAGGGGTTTGGGTCCATCCATATGAGCTTTCCAAAAGGAGTTAGGATACCAAATCAATGGGTCTAAGAGTTTGGGGTGTGTGAGAAAGTGTAGTGTGTGCAAGCTAGCCTAACCAAGGTCAGACAACCCAGGGTTAATCCTAAGGCTTGACCATCCTATGGGAAACTCCTCTTTAACTCCTCCATACCAACCCTACCTACTAAGTGCTAGAGGTTAGGACCAACATGTAGAACTTCAAGTTGAGCGAAGAAGAGTTTAGAATTTCTAATGGTGAGGGTTCCTTTTCTAGTCCTCTAAGAAGTCAACAGAAAAGTTCTATAGCTAGACCTTAGGATACTAAGGAGGAAACTAGACTTCAACCAAAAGTAAGGTCAACACTCCTTTATAATAGAATAAGCATCTTCATACATTTTCTACATAAGTAAACCTCTAGTGGTAGCATCGATGATTGCTCTTATAGATCCAACTAATTTGTTATAGAACGTTTGAATAATAAGTCAATCAAGTAATGTGTGTGTTGACCTCACTTTTGGTTGAGGCCTAGATTTTCCTCTTTAATAGCCCAGGGTCTAGCCATGGACTTTTCTGTTGACTATTCTTAGAGGACTAGATAGAAAAGGAACCTTCACCATTAGAAATTCTAAAGTCTTCTTTGCTCAACTTGAAGTTACACATATTGGCCCTAACATCTAGCACTTAGTAGGTTGGGCCAATATGTGGGAGCTCAAGGGGAGCCACCATATGATAACTTGGCCTTAGGTTTAACCCTGTGGTGGTGTGTTCTTGGTTGGTCTCACACACACACTTACACATTACACTCCCACTCACAACCTTAAACCCAAACCTACTTAACTTTGGCCCCTTAACCCTTTGGGAGACTCATGTAGATGGTCCCTTAAGGTTAACCACACCACCCTGATTAGGGAATTTTGTTGGTCCATAGTTAAGAACAATACATGGAGGACCCAAAGTAATGAATTTTGTTGGTCCATGGCTCAAGTAGGGTGATTGACACCCCAATTTTACGAAAACACCAAACTTAGCCTTTGCCTCCAAATCTACCCAATTTACCAAATTACCCTTGAAACCCCAAAATTAACCAAAATTCTAAAAATTCTTAAAATTACCTAAAATACCCAAATTTGTCCAAAAATCATCTCAAATAATTTGAAACCACCCAAGTTACCCAAAGCACCCCAAAAATTTCAAAATTACCAAAATACCCTTAGCGGCCCAAATTCTCCCAAAATCTTTGAAATCATTTCAAATGTCCCCAAAATCAAATTGAACCATTCCATTGAGTTCAATTTGACCAATTTGATCTATTTTGACCAAAAGCCCCAAATTGCCTTTAAAGGCTCAATTATCCTAATTCACCCCCAATGCCTACCAATTTGATCCCAAATTTTTCCCAATTTCAATTTTAAACTAAATTCATCATGTTCAAGATTGATTGAAACCAGATCCAAGCCTAGTTGACCCATATTTGGATCTAATTTCAACCTAAATCAAAAAGCCCAAATTTCACCCTAATCCAAAATCTCATCATATTGAAACCCTAAATCTATACAATTTGCCAATTTTGAATCATAAACTCTTTACAACCCTTCCTCGCATCAAATTTAACCTCTAACTGTTCTTTGTAAAGCCTCAATTTTACTCAAAATTAACTTGGACCAAAACCCCCAATTCAATTTTGCCCCAATTTTGCCCCAAATTAGCCATGTCCCCAAATTCTACCAAATTGAATTTTGTAACCCCAAATTTTCCACTCAATTTCTATCCAAAACTTGTCATGACAATCGCCCACATCAAATTGAACCCAATTGAACCTAGCCATTGTGTCAAGCCCTGATTGGTCACTTGTGACATTCAGCCATCCACCTCAACTCTCCATTACACCCACCAGCCACCCCTGAGCTCATCCTAGTGGCCATGGCTATAAATTGAGCTCTTCATGGCCAGAGAGGAGAGTGCTTAAAATCTAGGCAAAACTCTGCCAAAATTTCACCAGAGATTCTCCAAACCTCCCTGAGTACAAGCCCGTTGTTTCCATCCATCCAAATCCATTGCCTTGAGCTAATTTCTTAGGCCAATTCCTTACTGAAACCAGTACATAATTCCCCACACCTCCACAGTATACCAAATTCTAAGTAATTGTGCACACACCATCCCTAGACTGAAAGGAGTTGATCCCCTACAAAAGCCCCATCACAGAGAGCCTCTAGCCTACTTCTAGACCAACACCTAAAATCGGCTTTGGTCAAAATCATACCAAGATAATTCACCACATCCCAAGAGCTCATCTAAAGTTTCTCTAGACTCATCCAAAGCTTCTCCAACCATCTGATTGAGGCCACCCATTTCAGGGAAAGGTATTGAACTCTCACCCTAAACCGAGCTTAATTTGATTCTCCATGTGTATAAACTATATTTCATAGCATTGTAACCATATGAATGTGTTCATATTGAGTAGATGAAAGTGTTGGAGCAAACTCCATGTGATTTGGTTTAGTCTAGCATGAGATCTTAAGGTCTTAGTGTGGACGGCTTATGGGTTAGGTCAGTTGAGGACGATGAACAGATGTCGTCCGATCGCCCGTGTATTATTTAAAAGGCTGAGATCATGTTGGACGAAGGAATGGAACATGAATAACGGGTCAAATCAGACAGCATCATGTGTAAAGCCTGACGTGTTGTAGGTTGCACTGGCGGCGAATGGGTTAAGTAGAAAAATCTATATTTTCTAAATTATTTAAATGCTAGAACTTAGAAAATCCATAACTTTTCATAGAAAAATTATAAAAATAAAATAAAAATACCCTTTTGCTTAGTAAACAAAGGAGAACAATAAGGACTAAAAATAAAAATTATTTGTTGAGTCACTGATTTTTAATTAATTAAATACTCTCTGTGATGTTTTAATTTATTGTGTTTAAATATTGCTCACCACAGTTTGAGATTTTTAGGGTTTTTTCCTCATGACAGAAGAGATGTTCTTTGATTTTTCGAAGGTCAAAGAGCATCCCAATGTTTGTAACCCTAACTCTCAAGCTTGGAGGGTTACTTTGGCTTAATATAATTCTATAAATTGAAATATCACTTGAAAAAGTATGAGATAAGTTTTAATAGGTTTCATGTGATCAAAGGAGCTTAGAAAAAATAACATGATGATTTTAATAATTTTTTTGCATTTCTATAGTTAATTAAATGTTTATAACTTCTATAAATTTATTTAAGTTAAATATTAATAAAAAAAAATTAATAAAATCAATTCCACATTATGTAGAAAGCTCATGTTGACTCACTGTAAAAATTTGAAAATTATTTGATTAATTTTGAGCACTAAAGTTTATTTTATGAGAAAATTTATATTTTTGTACAAAAGTAATTATATTAAATTAAATACACTTAGAAAAATTATGAAAAGTGGTTCTATGGATTCCTTTTGATCAGGGGACATAAGAATTATTTTGGACAAAATACTTCATTTTTAACTATATTTTAATTTAAAACTAATTAAAAATTTCAAAAATACAAAATGTCTCAAAATGTGCCTAATGGTTTTGTAATCACTTGGGATTCATTAAAATATTTTACCCAATTTTTCTAAGTTAAAAAAAATTTTAAAAGCCTAAAATATATTTTTCTTACTTTTTCCATTAAAATAATTATAATAAATAAATTAAAAATCACAGTAATATAAAATTTATTCTTCTAAGTTATTTGGACTCAGAGAGGCTTAATGAAAATATAAAAAAACAAATTTAATTAAAACATATTTTCTGTTGAATTAAATCACTAAAAATCAATAAATAATTATAAAATTAGATTAAAATTTAATTTAAAAAATCATGGAATTTTACCTTAATATTTCTCTCACCTAAGTGAACCTCTAATTTTTTCCCATAAACACGAAAATTTTATTTTGATTGATTAAATAAATTAATGTTGAAAATCTTTTTTTTTAAGTTAAGATAATTTTTTAAATTAAATCAAATTTTGAAAAACTACATTTTCTCCTCTGATATTTTAATTGTCTCATGGACAGGGTACTTTAAAATTTTTAAATTAATTTGGATTATGCTTTATGAGTTATGAAGTGGAGAACCCCAAGGGCAAAATGGTCATTTTAGATTCTTATGTCTTAATCAAAATTTAGCATAAACCAAAGGGAAAAATGGGTAATTTTGATCTTAATGAGCACTTTTGGATGATTGAAACATAATGGGTTAAAAGGTAGAAACCAATTGGCTACCTTTTCATTTCTAAATTATTGGGATTTGGAAGTTAATAAAAAATAATTGATTATGGAGTGATGGGCTTAAGTTAGGAAGATGATAATTCATTTATTTTAAGTCCACAATTGGATATGATATGATCTTTTAATAAGAATACATGACCAAAAGAAAATATGTTGAGATTTTCATACCAATTTTACACTGTTTTTTATGATATTGCACTTTAAAGAAGGGTATTTTTGATGTTTTACTGCAGGTATGATGAATTATGTTCATTGGAGCAAAAAGATGCAAAAACTGTGCAATTTGGAGCAAAAACGAGAAAAAAATGAAATTTTGCCCTATCACCTTTCGATAAGTCTTTCGATGTTTAATCTCTTTTACACTTCTTGCATATTTTTGAATGAGATTACACTTTAAAGGAAGGTTGCTTTCATGCTTATTTTGTAGGGCTATTTGTTAGGAGCACAACACAACTAAAATGGGGCAAAACAAAGCTAAAACGGAGCCAAACGGAGCAAAACGTTGGAGCTGCGCAGTCTGCTCGCCGATGACGAGATTTACCCGAGAAGACCAAAAAGAAAAGCTTGTTGATAGCGCCCTCAAGCCCACCGACGGCGTCCAGGATTACTATGGACCAACTTTTGGAGGTTATGGGCCAAAATTCAACGTATTCGGACGCTTTTTGAAAGGACTCTTGTGGCAACTCTTCAAACTTCGTCCCTACACTTTAAAAGAATGAATTTAGGTTAGAAAAAGAGGGTTTTGTGTGAGAGGAATGTTAGGAAAAGTGTGGAGAAAGTTTATCTAGTATTGCGTGGATTGGCGGGAGACTTTGTGGGAGAGATTTTCTTCTTTCTTTCAAAGGGATAAAGCTAAGTATTGTGTTCTTCATTATCTTACGGTTTTGTAAACACTTATCTAGTGGATTTGCTTTGGTGAAATGAAGTTTTTCGTTGTGTTTTCTTCGTGCTTTGTGATGTGTTTCTCTAACTCTCTCTTCTTGTTTGGAAAAAGTTGTATGAGAAGATTATGCCGTTGTTTTCATTTTACTTTTCTTTTATAATGAGTAGAATTCATGTTTAGGATTTTTTTATGCATGTTAGAAGCGGATTTAATTATAAATGTGATGGTTTTTACTTGCACTTTATTTACATTACAATAAAGGCCTCTTATAGTGTTAAAATTCGTTGTAATTGCATTAAGACCTGAGAGGGCTGTGTAATTCTCAACAAAGTATAACAACATTCAGATTCCGTGGATGGTTAAGTTCATGGGATTTGAATGCAAAAAAATAGGGAAATATACTTTGATGGGCAGCAAAATTGGAAATTTTAGGGTGACAGACTAAAATCCCCAATTTGGTCCTATTGTTTGAGTAATAAAGCGGAGATGTTAGCCCTCAAATGAGGAGAATGTGGGAGCTCCAAAGTGAGAGCTGGTATCCTCCCAGCGTAGCCACAGATTCAATAAACAAGCATAGGATTAGTCAATATTCTTTATGCCTGGATCAAAGGGTAAAAAATAAGATTGCTCCTATTTGGCACATACAATATTTAATGCATCTCATTCCTTTACATTATCCAATTTATTACATAAGAATAGTAGTTTTTAAAATCTCAAAACTCTCCAAACCAATTCATCCAAAAAGGGTTATCTTTAGAATTAATATTTGCATTTAGTTATACTTACTATCAGGAGTAGTTATTAGTTGAGAAGTAGTTATTAGTTGTATTAAACTTAAGACTTACATTTAGGAGTATCTGTTAGTAAAACCTCTTAAACCACACTTCCAACTAAGGATTAATAGTAGTAGAATAGAATTTGTTCTTGGCCGCACGAGCAACAACTGTTGCCTCCCTCTCAGCCTCACATGCATCAAAGGCCTCCCAATCCTCTTTATTCATTTCACTAAAGGTGTTTTGCTGAAGCTCCCTTTTGATAATTGTCGACTCATGGTATTCATGGACTAGTAACTGCGCCCCTTGAATTTTATTATTAAAAGTTGCATCAAGTTTTTGGCGCCATTGTTGGGGGTTTAAATCTTCTAGTAGTGGTGTCAAATTCTTGTATTTTTAAGTATATATAAAGTCGCTGTCAAGTTTTTGACGCCGTTGTCGGGGAAGCTTCGGTAATAACTATAGGAGAATTTTAGTTGAAGTAATTAGGCTTAGACTTGGAAAACTATAGTGTCGTAAAAAAACTATTTTTGTGTGAAAAGTGCTTTTATATGAAAAAGTGTTAAAAAAAACTGCTTGTGTGAAAAATAAGGTGTTCGTTAAAATGTTTTGTTGTGTTGAATATATTTCATCTGTTATTTATTTAATTTTTAATGTATTATTTGTTGCGTTGCGTACGCAAAACAAAGGATCTGCAGGGCTTGTGCCTTATGATCCCGAGTTTGAAAAAAAGAAAAAAAATAAAATACTAAGATGACTCAAAAAACTAGAAATGGAAATGGAAAACTTTCAAAATAATAACTTGGAAAAGCATCATACTTCATTGAGGGATTACGTAAATACAACGACAGATGAAATTCACTCAAGTATACAAAACCCTGTCGTAGAAGTTGACTCGTTTGAAATAAATCCTGATTAGTTTGGGGGAACTCCTTTGGAGGATCCCTATTTACACTTATCAAATTTTATAAAACATTGTGTTATATTTCATTATAACGGTATGTCAGACGATGCTCTCAGACTAAGGCTTGTCCCTTCCTCATTTTAGGATAAGGTTAAAATGTGGTTATACTCATTAGCACCTGGCTCTATTAAAAATAGGGAGGAGTTAACTCAGAAATTCCTAACTAAGTATTTTCCACCTTCAAGGACTACTAAACTTAAAAAAGATATTATCTCATTTTGTCAGTATGAAGGGGAATCAATATACAAAGCCTGGGAATGATTTAAGGAACTCCTAAGGAAGTGTTCACACCATGTTCTGCCCGATTGGTTAATCATTCAAACTTTTTGCAATGGGTTAGTAGGATCCCTTAGGTTTATAATTGATGTTGCTACTAGTGGATCATTAATGTCAAAATCATTTGATGAAGCTTATGCATTAATTGAAGAAATGGCTACAAATGAATTTCAATGGCCCTCTACAAGTGTAGATCCTAAAAAGGTAGACAGTGTTTATGACATACATGCGATTTCAATTCTTGTATCTCAAGTTGCTGCAATATCAAAGAAGTTAGACCAATTTGGAATGAACCAGCCTCAACTCACTCTAGTAAGTGAGGAAAGTTCATTAGGGCATATGATTGATTCTAACTTATCATATGATGTTTTAAATACCATAAGCAACCCGTACTCTAACTTTTACAACCCAGGTTAGGAGAACCATCCTAATTTTAACTGGAATCATACTACTAACGGTGGAAACCAAAAATGGGAAAATAATCACGCAAATTCTAATGGAAGTTGGAATAATCAGAGGAACACAAACTATAGACCTTCAAATCCACCGAAATCTAACAATGATCAACAATTTGAGGATAAGAAGATGTTTATGGAAGAAGTGGTATTACAAATGGGAAACCAGTTGCAAAGTCAAAATGCTGTGATTAGAAACATAGAGAATCAACTGGGACAAATTTCTAATTTACTTAGCAATAGACCCCAAGGAACACTTCCTAGCAATATTGAGATCAACCCTAAAGAGAATACTAATGAATAAGTAGAAGTTGTCCAATTAAAAAGTGGAAGAGAGATAGAGGATGTGGTTAGAAAAGAGAAAGATGTTGTGAGAGAAACAAAAGAAACTAAAAGACATGAAGAACATTTTTCTTAGGATCTGGAAAAATTAAAAAGACCACCACCTCAATTTCCTCAAAGACTTAGACATCATGAGTTGGATAAAAAATTTTTAAAGTTCATAGACGTACTTAAGAAGTTAATGATAAATATTCTTTTCGCTGAAGCTTTGAAACAGATGCCAAGTTATGCAAAATTTTTGAAGGAGATACTAAACAAGAAAAGGAAATTTGGGGATTACGAGACAGTTGCACTAAGTGAGGAGTGTTGCACTATACTTCAGAAAAAATTTCCTTGGAAACTTAAATATCATTGTAGCTTTACAATTCCTTAGCTTTACAATTCCTTGTGTAAAATTCCTTGTGTAATTGGAAAAAGATTTTGTGGAAAAGCTTTATGTGATTTAGGATTAAGCATTAATGTGATGCCTCTATCTATATTTAAAAGGTTAGGTTTAGCCGATGTTTCTCCCACTACTATGACTCTTCAGTTAACTGATCGATCTATCATTTAGCCAAAGGGAGTTATAGAAGACGTGCTTGTTAAAGTGGATAAATTTATCTTTCCTATGGACTTTATTGTATTAGATATGGAGGAATATAAAGAATATCCCATTATTTTGGGGGGAAGTTTTCTTGACCTTTTCTTATTATTGGACAAGCTATGATAGATGTGCAAAAAGGAAAGTTAACTATGAATATTAATGACCATGAAACCACTTTTGATGTTTTAAAGGCTATGAAATATCCAGCTAAGAAAAATGATGATGATTGTTTTTGAATAGATGAAATTGATTATCTAAATAAAAACCATTTCCAAAAGAGCTTTGAAAATAAGTTAACAGATGAGATCAAAATGGACTTTCATGATGAGTTTAAAATGTTGTTTAAAGAAGACTGTATATATGTTCAGGAGAGATATGAAATAATGGACGTTACCAAAAATAGTAAGCTTTTAATTCCATCTGTTGAAAAATTTCATGACCTTAAAATGAACTTACCTCATACATACAATTTTAAAGCCTATTT
>NW_018165258.1:255014-257780 GCF_001263595.1 Phalaenopsis equestris | reverse complement strand
TGAATTGAATGATGAAATCATGATGAAATTAGTAAAAGATCTCCTATGAAAGAGTTATTCAAAGTCATTGAATTGCATATTCCATGGTATACGAATAAAATGAATGAGATTCTGATGTTGGGGTAGAGTATTAATGAAATTAACAGTTACCCCCCAGAGATTTTACCTAGTGACTCTGAGATAAATCCTAAGGAAGTGAATTATGAGCAATTGAAAATTATTGAACTGATATTTAGAAGAAAATTCGAGGATTTGTTTCAAAAGAGCTTTGAGTTGAGAGATAAGGACAAGGAAATTGAAAGATCAATGGAAGAAATTCCTGGAGAATTGGAAGATAATTTTAAATAGAAGAGTAACATAGAAGATATTGATCTAGAATCTAAATTATCTACAGAGAATCTGATTGAAAATTTGGGAGATCTTGAAGTATCATATAAAGATCCATTTATTATAAATTTCATTTACTTGAAGTATCATATAAAGATCCATTTATTATAAATTTCAAGGATGATATTAAAATGCAAATTGAGAAATTCAATAGAAGAATACTGGATCTAGAAAGAAATATGACGAACAATGATAAGAATCAATATGGAAAGGAAGAGCTGAATGAAAAATTAAAAGTTGAGGACTTTGTAGGAATCCCTGGATCGGGAAAAAATTGGGCTATTGATCAAGGATTACTTAATTGGAATTTTGATCCAGGTGGAATCATTTGTCGGGCTAGCGACGTTAAATCAAGCGCTTTATGGGAGGCAACCCATAGTTATTTATGTGGTTTGATTTAGTATGCTTAAGAGTCATGATTGTTAATGTTGTATTGTGTTTGCTTTAGTGTGGATTGATCTGTTTGCTTGATGTTTGGCAGATGTTTGGACTATTAGTGTTTTTATTTGCTTTTTGTGTGTCATGACTGAGGGTGATGATTCCTTAAATTCATATTATGGTTAGACTTGTATGTTCTCTTGTAGTAGTTGGATTGACGAGTCCACTACCACTCGGGTCTCACCCGAACTTGAGTTTTATAAGAGACATTATGAATTTTAATAGGAGTTGCGAACCTATTTGATGAGCAACTTATGGATGATTTTACACTGTACTTATAACTGCTGAAGGTGATTAATTATTAAGATATGGTGATGTCTGGTGTTGGTGCTCGAGAACCAATATATCAAGAATAATCTTATCTTTAGGATTAGAATCTATAAAATCATTTATAAGAACCTATATGTTTGTGTAGGGATTCCGTTAGAAGTTGGAAGTAAGTTAGTGAGATGCGATGAGATGGAGGAGGAATTGACCTCATTTATCTCGTTTGTGTGTTTGTGTTTGTGTTACAATTTATAAGAATTGAAGAACATTTTTATATTCCAATGCTGATCCATGCTATGCTAATTAGAAGTTTGTTTAGTTAATTTCATTCTAGCATGTTTATTTTAGATTTACTTTCTACTACATGTTTTCTATCCTAATAAATAATTGTAGATTTTTTTTAATAGAAATTTGTGGTAGATAGAATTTCTAAATTATTTTTTTTCTTTCTTATATTTTTCTGTACTAAATGTTATACATGGTAAAAATCAAGTTTGGGGGTAGGAAGAAAAATGAAATTTTACAGTGAACATACTTCCTTTTAGTTTAATATTATTGCTTGTATGTTTTAGGCTAGATTTACTTTCTTATGCTGTCATTCTATCCTGATTATGCATGTATATATATTTGATAGGATGTTGAAGTAGCTAGTAAATTTAATTACTTTTCCTTTTTGCTACATTTTATGGAATTAAATTGTAAAATATTTAAAAATTTTAGCTAGTAGTTTTGTACTTATTTCAAATTATTATTACCCAGTGACCGCGACTTTATATATGCTTAATAGACTTAAAAATATAAGATAAATATGGATGTAATAAATATTCAATAATTATAAAGTCACACTTATCAACGCTTGTATACGTATCGCTCAAGTAATATATGGCTCTAATGGAGTTCTAGATATTGATCCCACAGGGAGTAGGTTTAGAACTGCGAACTAAGATTTTAGAAAAGCAATACTTTAATCACAACAACGAAGTTCAATTTGCTTATTTGTCACTAATAGGCAATTGAAATAAATATGTAATTTTAATTACTATTAAATAACTAAATATACTAATGAAGGTACTAATGTGATATTCAATATATAAGAAAGCATCTTTCTTCTTGTCAAGAAATTATAGTGAATTAATATAGTGAATCAGTTCATATTATATTGTGCCAAATAAGAGCATACCAATTCTTTATCCTTTGGTCCAGGCATAAGGAATATTGACTAATCCTATGCTTGTTTACTGAATTTGCGGCTAGGCTGGGAGGATACTGGCTCTCACTTCAGAGCTCCCACGTTCCCCTTGCCGAAGGGCTAACATCTACACTTCGACACCCAAACGATAGGACCAAATTGGGGATTTTAGTATGTCACTCTAAAATCTCCAATTCTATGCCCGATAATATTATTTCCCTATTTATTTGCACCCAACTTCCAAGGGCTTTGACCTCCTTAAATCTTGGATGTAATCTTCACTTTAGTTGGAAAACTCAACTTGTTTTAGCAAATCAATTGGCAAGATTGAAAGTAAATTAAGATTAAAGTGAAAAGATCATCACAATTTCTTAAACATTTTCATGGCTTCACCAATTCAAATCACCATTTCACAAATCTCAAGACAAGGAGAAAGACAGAGAAAACTACTCAGATCTCATGGGGAAAACACAACAAAACTCAAA
>NW_018165258.1:254330-254763 GCF_001263595.1 Phalaenopsis equestris | reverse complement strand
AAATTTTGCCCTTATCCAAAGCCTGTTGGGGCATACCCGCCGAGCTCACTGTCGGCGGCCTCGAGGGCGCCGTTGGTGGGGTCGATGGCGTCGTATGTGCCCTAGTTCAAATCTGCACATTTTGGTCATTTTCGCTCCAAATTCGCTCCTCTTTGCATATTTTTGCTCCAATGGCCCTAATTCATCATTCCTGCAACAAAACATCAAAAATACCTTTCTTTAAAGTGCAATATCATCAAAAACAGTATAAAATAGGTATGAAATTCTCAACATATTTTCCTTTGGTCACCCACCTCATCCATAACCAAGTAGAATGCTACGTGGATGATTTAGTCATCAAAAGTAAACAAAAAATAGAACATTTATATGATTTGAGGATCATGTTTGAACGGTTACGACGATATGACCTTAAAATGAATCCCTTAAAGTGCGC
>NW_018165258.1:253399-253711 GCF_001263595.1 Phalaenopsis equestris | reverse complement strand
ATTCTTGAAATGAATAGAAAACTAGAACTCTTAAACTTGATGACTAGATAGTCTTGTACCTATAGAGTTAATTTAATTATTTGAATTTTTTCTGAAAATCTCACTATGATATTTACTTAAATCAAACTTATAGTATTTTTGAATTAAAAGTTTACTACAATAGATCATAACTTTTATGTAGTACTAAAAAACCTTGAGGACAAGTAATAGTTAAGTTCGGGGGATTTTGACCAAAGGAAAATATGTTGAGATTTTCATACCTATTTTACACTATTTTTTATGATATTGCACTTTAAAGAAGGGTATTTTTTA
>NW_018165258.1:250335-253264 GCF_001263595.1 Phalaenopsis equestris | reverse complement strand
TGGAGCAAAAACGAGCAAGAAATGAAATTCTGTCCTGTCTTCTTTTGATAAGTCTTTCGATGCTTAATCTCTTTTACACTTCTTACATATTTTTGAATGAGATTACACTTTAAAGAAAGGTTTTTTTCATGCTTATTTTTTAGGGCTATCTGTTAGGAACACAACGCAACTAAAATGGGGCAAAACGGAGCTAAAATGGAGCCAAACGGAGCGAAATGGTGGAGCTATGCAGTCTGCTCGCTGACGGCGCCCAAAATGGCGCCTACGGCAAGATTTACCTCAGAAGACCAAAAATTGACAGAAATGCTCACCGACAGAGCCCTCAAGCCTGCCAACAGGGCCCAGGACGACTATGGACCGACTTTTGGCGATTATGGGCCGAAATTCAACGTATTTGGACGCTTTGTGAAAGTACTCTTGTGGCAACTCTTCAAACTTTGTCCCTACACTTTAAAAGAATGAATATAGGTTAGAAAAAAGATGGTTTTGTGTGAGAGGAATGTTAGGAAAAGTGTGGAGAAAGTTTAGGGTTTTTTAGAATAGGAGTAGAAATGTAGATTTCTACCCTTTTGGAGAGATTGAAGAGGAGATTTTGAGAGAACTTGTAAGGAGATGTTCTAGCATTGCATGGATCGGAGGGAGACTTTGTAGGAGAGATTTTCTTCTTTCTTTCAAAGGGAAAAAGCTAAGTATTGTGTTCTTCATTATCTTGTATGAGAAGATTATGCCGTTGTTTTCATTTTACTTTTCTTTTATAATGAGTAGAATTCATGTTTAGGATTTTTTTATGCATGTTAGAAGCGGATTTAATTATAAATGTGATGGTTTTTACTTGCACTTTATTTACATTACAATAAAGGCCTCTTATAGTGTTAAAATTCGTTGTAATTGCATTAAGACCTGAGAGGGCTGTGTAATTCTCAACAAAGTAGAACCACATTCAGATTCCGTGGATGGTTAAGTTCATGGGATTTGAATGCAAAAAAATAGGGAAATATACTTTGATGGGCAGCAAAATTGGAGATTTTAGGGTGACAGACTAAAATCCCCAATTTGGTCCTATTGTTTGAGTACTGAAATGGAGATGTTAGCCCTCAGAAGAGGGGAACGTGGGAGCTCTGAAGTGAGAGCCGGTATCCTCCTAGCTTGGCCACGAATTCAGTAAACAAGCATAGGACTAATCAATGTTCTTTATGTCTGGTCCAAAGGGTAAGGAATAAGATTGCTCCTATTTGGCACATACAATATTTAATGCATCTCATTCCTTTACATTATCCAATTCATTACATAAGAATAGTAGTTTTTAATATCTTAAAACTCTCAAAACCAATTCATCTAAAAAGGGTTATCTTTAGAATTAATATTTGCATTTAGGAGTAGTTATTAGTTGTGTTAAACTTAAGACTTACATTTAGGAGTATCTATTGGTAAAACCTCTTAAATCACACTTCTAACTAAGGACTACTAGCAGTAGATTAAAATTTGACTAAGGACCTCTTACCTTGTTTCCCAGTGGGATCGATAAACGTGACTCCACTATAGCCCTATATTACATAAATGATACGTATACTTGCGTTTGAAATTGTGAATTTACAAAATCATTATAAATATATAAATTTGGGTTCATAAATTCTTGCATATTAAAAGTTGCATCATGTTTTTGGCGTCATTGCTGTGGGTTTAAATCTTCTAGCAGTTGTGTCAAATTCTTGTATTTTTAAGCATATATAAAGTCGTTGTCAATACATATCACCTAGATTAAAATTTCAATAGTTTTAATAATTGCACATTCTCCCATTGAGATTGTTAAAGGCTTGGTAGTGATCTAAGCTTGATCTTTAAACTTATTTGATGGGATTTAGAAAAGGCAACATGATTAATAGTAAACAATTCTAAACACTGCAAGCCCAACTTTAATGAAGGGTACAAAATCTTTAATGACTTAAACTTGTCTTAGGGGCATTTTCCTACATAACTCTTAAATGAAATATCAACTAATTAATTGGATACCTTGTTTTTGTGATAATTAAAATGTAAAAGTTCACCAGGTGGCGGTGTAATTTTAATTTTAACACGGGGTAACTTTAACTTGACATTGGATGATTAATGGAACAATATGATAAGTTCAAAATGAACTCGAAATGTTTCAAGAGATCTTTAAAGTAGTTCAGAGTCATTCCCCGAACACTTTGGAATCTCTTCAACATTTTGAAGGATAAATTGAACTTGTTATATTTTGTTCTAAAATCATCTTCTAAGATCTTTTAGGACTCAATAAGTCATAGTTTGGAGTCTATTAGATACACCTTCATCAACTCTTGCAATTTATTTAATTTCTTGCAAAATTATATACATGTTGCAAATGCTAACATTTCATTGGAAATGCCGAGAAGATGACAGGCACGCTTTTATAGTGTTATTTAATTTCTATCATTTTACTTTCTTTAATTTTCTTTTGCTGCAAAAATTTTTAACTGATTGGTTGTGCACCTTACTTTACTTGCAAAAAATCAACACCCTTTTAAGAAATTAATCAACCTTTACAAAAACCTAAACAAATTATTTCAAAGGTAACCATAAATCCTTTGAAATGTTACTGAACTTAAGATATCCTTTTGAATTTACGGGAGTCCCTCGGAGGAGCAAACCCATGGTTGCTAATGAGATCTCCCCGGATTAAATGGGTTTAACAACTTGTTTAAGCTAAATAAATTTAAAATAAAATAGTGATACCAGAATGAGAGAATCGTGGGATCCTAATCGATGTCACTCTAATCAAATTTAACCCCCCCTATAATTGAACTTTAAATCGGTCCTTTAAACCTTTAAATCCTTAGCATTTAGGACTGTTACTTCGCTGAGGAACCTGGAGCTAGCTTTGTGGGCATCCTTCTACAACAGCATGAGGATCTACAACAACACGTCTTTC
>NW_018165258.1:238864-250325 GCF_001263595.1 Phalaenopsis equestris | reverse complement strand
TTCCCTAGAAATTAAACAATGAGCCATTGGATTTCAAGGTTGTCAGCCTAGTGCGACATAAATACTTAACTTTTATTTATGCTTTTGTATAGCCTGCACAATCATGTTATACAATTTAAGCTCTAACTCGTTTTAGGATTCCAAGGTTGTCGTTCATTGCGACCTAAACCCTCACATCTTCCAGGATATTTGTGTGATTTTCTGGCAAAAAAATATGTCCTAATTAATAAAATTGTAAGGATGTAACATTTAAACAATATCTTCTCAAAATTAAAGCCAAACCATATGATAGCTTTGGAAGTCACCTGGGTTCTCCTCAGGATTCATAACGTTCTCTAGTTCTTCTTCCTTTAGACTCTAAAATAAATGCTCTAAATTTGAGTCATTCCCCTTTCACACCTCTTTGTCCAATATTTTGAAAAGTCTTATTCTCTTGAAATTCTTGAAGACAATATCCCCTAATTTTTATCGAGAGTTTTCTTAAGTGACTTCGGTTATCTAAGATGTAATTAGCTATAGGGTTTTGCCCTTATAGGAAACTTTTAAGAACCCAGCTTAATATAAACCCTATTTAGTTTTTTGTATTAAATAGAGAAACTTGTCGGTCAACATAAAAAATAGTTTTTCGCAGACTTAAATGGTTGTCACAAATTCATTAGTTTATTCAATTGAGCCTCATTAATAAGTAGTGTTTCTACCCTTCAGGATAGATGCATTGCTTTTGGTGTTATACTCGTTTATGTAAACTACTAAGAGTATGAGTCAGTTTCGTCTTGTTTTTTCAAAATTTGGGCGTCAGGATATCCATTCTGGCGACCGACAACTTCTAATTTGGTAACCGACAGCTTCTGGCGACTCCGCTGGGGAAAAGTTTCTCTTTCCATTTAAATTAGGGAATATTGTCTTCATACATCGGTAATATGGCCATGTCCCTTATGGATTAGATTTCCCTTCTTCCGTTGGCATGCTTCACCCATTTTTTCTTAGGTAAGTATGGTCAACTCTTTCAGACTTTAGGACTGTCTGTTCAATCATTTTTGAAGAAAGAGGTTCAGGGGTTCATTAGGACTTTTTTTCTTTTGTATGGGGTTGGACCTCCAATAGGTGTGTTGGTGGACTAGTTCCGCTTAGGTGTTGTACGTTGTGATGTAGGTCCTGCACTGGGTCCTAAACTTTATTCTTCTCCTCGTGACTTTTTGGATTTGGTTTGCTACTTTGCAAATTAAATCAAATTGTTGCGTGCTTGGTTAACTTTAACATTTTAATTAATTAAATTCCTCTACTTTCAATTTACTTTACTAAATTTTTAA
Source organism: Phalaenopsis equestris (assembly GCF_001263595.1). Lineage (NCBI taxonomy): Eukaryota > Viridiplantae > Streptophyta > Magnoliopsida > Asparagales > Orchidaceae > Phalaenopsis > Phalaenopsis equestris. Next base: position 249,015 of record NW_018165258.1, on the reverse strand, counting down.
AGTTTTCATAAATAAAAATTTAAGAAAAACTTGCCCAGTCTACAGAATGACCTTTGTTAATTTTTAGTTTTCGCACTAAAATTATAAGGTATTGGCCAAATAACTAACCCCAAAGCTTTCTTTTTGAATCTGTTGTAATGGAGTTCCTGACACTCACTTTCTCTACAACTTGTCAACTAGTTGTGATGCCCGCAATGTAGCCCCCACCATCAAGTTTGGAGCCAGATTCAATGAACTCAAAGTCATGTTCAGAAAGGTCCCATTTTTTGTAATGAAAGTTGCCACTACATAAGTGCATGAGCCGTTTGTTGGATTCAACCTGAACTGTCCTCAAGATTTCCCTTCCTGCAAGAAGCGGAAGACTATTGCTACCCCGACACCTTTTAAGATCGTTGTTCCCTTATCTACTAATGGAAAGGAAATTATGATTGTGGAAGATACAGTTGGAGGACTTACCGCCCCGCCATCGGTATTTGAAATTGTATATAGCTTGAAGTTCGTGTCATTAACCCTATCTCAAAGAAGAAATCGTAGTCGAAGGATTTGGAAGGCTACTAAGGCCCAAATGTCTAAAAAGGTACCTATTGATGAGATTCCTCACCAGGAGGATTGTTTGAAACCTCTCCGCTTCTACGTGGGAGTAGGTTTCACCCATTAATGGATACTACTGGGTATGAAAGTATTCAAAAAATTGTTGCTGCCTTACAGTTATTTCATGATCGTGATGAGGAGAAGGAGAAACCTACTCATATTACCAAAGTACATACAATATTTTGATCTCGGCTTTCTTCATAGATGTAAAATGCGATGTACGTGATTATATGCTTAATTTCTTTAATATTTATTCTTAATTTACAATAAAGTCAAAAATTTGATCCAAAGCAAAATGTGTATAAAAAACACTATATATTTTAGGTGTATCAAAATCCCCCAAACTTAAGATGTTACTTGTCCTCAAGTGACCTTTCAATCTTTAATCTTTAAAAACCAACAAAACCAACATAAGTAGATGATGTACATGAGTTTCTTTAGGAGTTACCAAAATTTTGATATAAAAATATAGTAGTCCAATTTAGAAAAAAAAAATTAGTAAATGAGAAAAATTTAGAGTTTAAGAAATTTTTATAAAGTTTAAGAAATATGAAAATATGAGTTTTTATCTAATTCAGAAATATTGTAAATTTTCCAAATATAGAGTTTAGATATTTTATTTTCTCCACTTAAAAAATTTTTATTAATCATAATTTTACTCACTATATTATATCCTTAAGCTTAAGAGTTTTTCAAGTCTTATACTTTAAAAAGATTAGAAGTGGAATCAATTTTTGATTAGGCACTAATCCTCAAGCTTCTCCTCCCTTTTTTCAAATTTTCTTTTCTTTTTTTTTATTTTTATTTTTTATTTTCCTTTTTCTTTTTTTCTTTTTTTTTTATTTCCAGGCAATGATTATTATATCTGGATAGACCTTTAATGGTTTTGAATTCCACTCTTCCTTTCGTAAAGCAAAGAGTTGATATTTTTCCCTCACTTAAAAACATAATAATAGTTTTGAAAATTAATTTTAATAAAAGAATTTTAAGTTTTCAAAATAAAAATCTAAATCTTCTAAATTTTTCGAAAATATAATTTTTCCTACTAATGATAGTTACACTATATTTACCATTTTCTGCACTAAAAATTTTTAAATTTAAGTTTTTCTTCATTAAATTTTAACTAAATTCTCTTACTCATTTCTATATTAAAGTTTTACTTCTCTGATATAACTTCACATACATAATTATTTTCTTCAAATCAAAATCAAATTATTTGAAATACATTTGAGAACAAATAAATTTTAAAGATTTTAGAAAATTTTTCATCCCTCCCCCAAACTTAAATTTTTAATAAAAATAAAACATTTTAGCATCATATCAATATTGACAGGAATGAAAAATTAAAATAACATACTTGCAGGAATTTTTATATCCTAAATATGTAAGTACAAAACTAAAAAATAGGAGTAAAAATTTTAAATTGATCAAATTATAATTTTCTTAACATATAGAGATTCATCAGACTTCTATGCGGTGGAGTATAACATAAAAGCAAACAAACACACTAACAAACATATATGACTGCAACATAAAGAAAAATAGCTGGTAATAAATTGAAAATTTTAAACATGTAGCTTTTATAAGTAAAAAGTTAGCTAGACTCTAACCCTTCCTAAGATTCAGAATTAAGTTCAGCACAGACTAAATAAATATATTAAACAACACAATTATCATAATTACTACCACTAAACATAATAACTACTCACAAAACACAGATACATCACAGTAGGTGTACGAAATAAAACATAGTAGTCTTAACGATAATAACTAAAAACAAAACACAAAGTACAGAACAACTACACTAATAATAGTTTATAAAAACACATACACTAAAAACATCAAACAAAACTAAAGATCCAAACTAATCATCATTCTCCTCTTCATCACTATCGTCACTATGTCAAACAGCTGCAGGCTCATATGGTGAATATCTAGGGTACTATGGAAATACAACCTCTTGGTTAACTCTCATAAGGTTTTCCATAGCCAAGTTGAATTCAATATCATAATCACTACGTCTCTTCATATATCCATCCATATGCTCAGCAAAATGTTCTAAGTTTGATACATTATCTGTAGTTTGGTTCACATTGTCCAAAATCCTCTGTAATAGTTGTAACTGAGAATCAGATCATCAGATCCAGAAGTTTGACCTCAGAAGTTTGACCTCGTGATGTAGAAGAATGTGAAGTAGAAGCTCGTGACATCGAAGCAGCATAACTACTAGAGAATCCACCCCACCAGTCAAAAATAGAATGATATGAATAAGACTTCACACTCACACTGGTAATGGGCTTTAGTGGTTGTAAGATCTCCTCCCTGCTGTCAAATCTAACTCCAGCCTGCTTGCATAAAGAAAAGATCAAGAATGCAAATCCAAAACCTGTAGTATTAGCAGCAACGACAGAATTTGTAATAACTCCATGAATCGAAGCTCCAATATAAAGAAGCTTGAACTGCTGAATGCAATAGTTAAAGGTTGCTCGATCTCGAGTCTCTTCACTCAAATGATTTGTAGGTAGCAGACAAGCAGAAATAAAATAATGTCATTCCTTTGCAGTGGCATCCAAATTTGAAGCAGAAAGTTCACTCTTCTTTCATTTGTTATCTTCCATAATGCTCTCCCAACAGTCAAAGATGAAATAATCTCGTCTAGATCCTCCTCAATAGGACTATAGTTTGAATAAAAACACAAAGTGCTTAGGGGCAAATGATAAAACTGATTAATTACCTCAGGTTAAAAAGGTACTATCTTCCCCCTCACCATGACTTCTTCTTCATCAGCATCAGAGAGATTTGCATACAACTCCCGCACAATATAAATCACTGCAAAAATAAAAAAAACAACAGAACCGGTCCCACTGGTGGTGAACAATCAAATCTTCAACAGCTCCTCCTAGACTTTTAAAACACCGCTAAGGAATTAAGTTTCTCGACTGCAGTGCATCATTGTATCGATCATGAGCCCTTGAACTGACAAACTTGTTTGAATCAAATGGAGCCTTCCCCTTACACCTCTTCATTCTTGGTGTCATTTTCTAAAAAATGTATAAAATTCAAAATAAATTCCACATTCAACTACAAATCACTAAACGAAACTTCTAAAAGCTTAAACTAACAAATTCATGCCTTTTCCATAGATTTTTTTCAATTTTTCACCATGAATAGTGATTTTTGGGTAACTCATAAATGTGCTCAAAATACATGTGAAAATAAAAAATTTTAGCATAGAAGTGAAGCACTTACCTCAAGGATACCAAATCTAGCAATTTTTGCTTCAAATCCCTATAAAATCTTCAAATATTGTGAGCCCTAGCTTAGAAATTTTGAATGGCCTAAGGAAGAAGATGAAGTGAGGTGTGAAAATGGTGTTTTCAGTCCAATTTTTCACTTAAAACTGTTCCCGAACTGGTTTTGTGAACCGACGCTTAAGCGCAAATAGTTTGGTGCTTAGGCACATGTCTCTCGGTTTAGATAGTGCTTAAATGCGGGTCTTGGAGCTTGGGCGCCAGTGCACAAATTTTGATTTTTTTTTATATAAGTGAAATGCATGTCTAGCCTAAGTCAACCAACCCTAAATGGCCTCAAAACAGTTTAAATACTATTTCCTTCTCTCTTAACTCTCCTCTTACTAAAGATTCATCAATCTTAACTAATTCGATTCAACGCACAATAATACAAATTTTTGCACAAAACACTTATATTCATTCTCAAACAATTACAAATGTTTTCAAATAATAGATTCTCCATCCAAATAGTCTCGGATGTGAAGATTCCTAACATAAACACTAGACAACCATAACATTAAAACACAATAAACACACTTAAAATTAAATAAACACTAAACACATAAACTCTGAATCACAAACTTAATTCCATTCTCAAGTTGATGGAACGAGTTATGGCCTATCATTAGTCTCTTCTTTAGCATTTGGAATGTGTATCTGAAAGAACGGATGATGATTAATAACTCTAGTTGAATCTTCTTAAATCCATTTGTTCTTTAGCTACATAGCCTTATTCGCTTCTTCTATAAAATTGGTATGGCTAAACTGCATCTTAAGTTGCCATCCCATATGATCCAAATGTGCATTAACTTCCATCACTTTTACTTCAATTGAAGTCACGTTAGTCTCAATCTTAGTAAGTTTCTTATACCAATGGCGAGGAAATTGTTATATAACTCTTGCGCACTCTAACTAATAAACTTCTTTCTCATTGACTTCCCCTTCTTTTTCAAATCACTCTCCCAAGATGTAATCTTTCCAAAACTCTCTTTTTCACTAAGGATTAGGGTTAAAATTGAGTTGTGGTAAAAATCTTTACATAACCCTTCTATTTATAGGCTTCAAACTCTTCTTATAACTTCTAAGTACGCCATAGAACTGTCTCTCACGTCCAAGTTAACCAATCCTTAGTTAAAACTTCTAGAAACCAAATTTAGCACATGTTTTCTAACTATGTGCTTAAGAGCTGGATCTTAGCGCTTAAGTGCCAGTGCTCAATTTAGCAGAAGTCAACTTAATGTTCGAACACTCATTTTAACATGTCTAAGTCATCTATTAAGGTCTTAGAATAATAACTAACTTAATATATAATAAAAAATACAACCAGAATTTTCTAATTCACACACAACAACATAATAAAAATAAACACACCGATAATTATGGGTTGCCTCCCACGAAGCGCTTGGTTTAACATCATCAACCTGACGTAACCAGTGTTTATTCTAGTTGACCCAACATCAAAAAATTATTTAATTTAAGTTGGTCACCTAAAAAAGTAGGATTTCAGTCTGTGTCCATTCACTTTAAATATTTTATCAATTTTAGGTTCTTTGATATCTAAAGCTCTATAAAAATAAACTTTCATCACAACAAATGGGCCCATCCACCCAAACTTATGTTTGCCTGTCCTGTAAATAATCTTAATCTTGCATTGTAAAGCAAAACTTGTTGCCCTGGCTGAAAAATTTTTAGTATGAATCCTCCAATCATGCCACATCTTCATTCTTTCTTTGTAAATCTTAGCACTTTAATAAGATCCATTCCTTTTCTCTTCAAGCTCATTTAATTGCAATAACCTTTTCTCAACAGCATCCTTTAAATTGTAATTAAATTCTTTAATAGCCCAATATGTTTTATGCTCGTTTAACTGTCAAGTGACATGCTTTCCCAAATATTAGTCTGTATTGGGACATTCCTATAGGAGTTATGTATGCAGTCCTATAAACCCACAAAGCATATTCAAGTTTAGCTAACCAATCCATTTTGGTTGGATTTATACATATTTCCAATATTCTTTTAATTTCACGATTGGATAATTCAGTCAAACCACTTGTCTGAGGATGATAAGTAGTAGCAATTCTATGGTTTATATGATATTTTCTTAATAATTTCTCCATTATTGCATTTCTGAAATGACTTCCCCCGTCAGTTATTATTACTCTCAGCATCCCAAATTTACAAAATACGTTTGTTCTTGAAAACTTTGCAACACTTTGAGCATCACATCAAAGTAAAATAAAAGCTTCTATCCATTTGGATACATAGTCTACTGCTAACAATATATATAAATTTCTGAAAGATGGTATAAATGGTCCCATGAAATCTAATCCTCAAACATGATATATCATAACTTCTAGCATATAATTGCGGGGCATCTCATTTCTTCTAGAAATATCCTAGAAATATTGCATACTCGTTGACATCAATCATAAGTTTTGATATAAACATTAACATCTTTAAACATTGTAGGCCAATAAAATCCAGATTATAAAATTTTGTATGTTATTTTATCAACACCAAAATGACCCCCAAAATCAGAATTATGACATTTTTGGATAATTTCATAAGTTTCTTCTAAAGGCACACATCTTCGAATAATTAGATCATTTCCTTATTTATAAAAAATGGTTCATTCCAAAAGTAAGTCTTAGCTTCAGACAAAAATTCTCTCTTCTGTTAGCATGTCATTCCATAGGGTATAATATCACTAACAATAAAATTCACAATGTCGGCATAACATGGAACAAGCCATTCATTAACATTAAACAATTCTTCATCTGAAAAATGTTCATTAATCTCCTTTTCAAAACTGATTGGTTTTTCTAATTTAAGTCTGGAAAAATGATCAGTAATTTGATTCTCAAGTCCCTTTATATCTTCTATTTCAAAGTCAAATTCTTGCAAAAGAAGAACCCATCTTATCAATCTTGGTTTTGCATCCTTCCTTTTCATTAAATACTCACTAGAAGAATGATTTGTGTGCACTATACATTTAGTTCCAATTAAGTATGATATAAATTTATTAAATGCATATTCTACTGTTAATAATTGTTTCTCAGTTGTGGTATAATTAATTTGAGCTTCATTAAGAGTTCTACTAGCATATTAGATAACTTTAAAAATCTTATCATGCTTTTGTTCTAAAATAACTCCAATAGCATAATCACTAGTATCACACATTAATTCAAAAGGTTTCCCCAATCTGGTGAAATAAGAATTAGTGCAGTGACTAATTTTTCTTTTCATAACTCAAAAGCTTTTAGGCTCACTTTATCAAAATTAAAAATCACATCTTTTTCAGATAAATGACATAGAGGCTTAACAATTTTTTAAAATTCTTTAATATAACGCTTGTAGAATCCAACATTTCCTAAAAAAAACTTCTAATTTCCTTTACATTTTTTGGGTGCAGTAAATTAGCGATTACTTGAATTTTTGCAGGGTCTACTTCCATACCATTTTCAAAAATTTGATGTCCCAAATTTTTGACATTTTTCCCAATTAAGGACTAAATACGTTTCTTCACAGTGCTCATACAGCACTTAAGAACTCTTGATAAATATTCTAAACATATTCAAATGAAGTTCCAAACATTGAAAAATCATCCTAAAACATCCTTAAGAACTTCAATCCCTTTTTCAATTAAATCACAAAAAATAGCCATCATGCATATTTGAAATGTAATGGGTGCATTATATAAACCAAAGGACATTCTTCTAAAATCAAATGTACCATAATGACTGTTAAAAGTTGTTTTCTCTTGATTTTCAGGAGCAATTTCTATTTGGTGATAATCTGTATATCCATTCAGAAAATAAAAGTATTTATGCCTAGCTAATCTATCCAACATTTGATCTAAAAAAGGTAGTGCAAAATGATCTTTCCTAGTGGTGAGATTTAGTTTTCTATAATCAATGCATATTCATCATCCTTTGACTTGTCTTGTTGATTTTAACTCATTATGTTCATTTAAAGTCACAGACACTTCTCCTTTCTTAAGAACACAGTGCATTGGACTAACTCATGCACTATCTGAACTCATGCACTGGACTAACTCATGCACTATCTGAAATGGGGTAGATAATTCCAACATCTAACCACTTTAAAATTTCTTTCTTAACAACTTCTTTCTTAATAGGATTCTATCTCCATTGAGGATCAGCCCTGGGTTCGCAGTTCTCTTCCATATGAATTTTATGCATACAAATTGAAAGACTGATTCCTTTTATATCAGCAATTGTCCATCCAAAGGCTTTCTTATAACTCTTTAAAGTTTTTATTAAACTCACTTCTTCTTCTGTAGTTAACTTTGAGCAAATTGTAATAGTTAATGTTGAGGAATCACCTGAAAAGGCATATTTCAAATGTTCAAGAAGCAACTTCAACTCAAGCTCAAGAGGTTTTTCAATTGGTAGACAAAAAGATGTATCTTCTTCGGTTGTGTCCAAAACTTCAAAAATTTCTTGAATATAATTTGAATATTCCTTATATAAATCTTCATATTGATCTAATTGCTCTTCTTGTTCATGTTCTAACTCTTTCAATTCAGATTTCTCTTCATAAGTTACTTTGAAATTACATTCACTTAAATATCTTATAACATTCATTCTATAACATTCATTATATTTATCTTTTGCAGGGTATTTCATTGATTTGGAAATAATAAATGTAACTATTTGATCATTGACGCGCATTGTTAACTCTCATTTCTACACATCTATCATTGCTCTTCCAATGGCTAGGAAAGGTCTCACTAAAAGGATAGGTATCTCCTTATCTTCCTCCATTTCTAGCATAATGAAATCATCAGGAAAGATAAATTGATCTACTTTCATGGGAAAATCTTCTATAACTCCCTTAGGATATGTTATTGAACGATCTGCTAGCTACAAAATTATAGTGGTAGGGGTTATTTCTCCTAATCTCAATCTTTTAAATATTAATAATAGCATAAGGTTGATGCTTGCTCCTAAATCACATAAAGCTTTCCCATAAAATCTTTATCCTATTGCACATGGAATTGTAAAGCTACCAGGATCTTTAAGTTTTTCAGGAAGTTTTTTCTGAATTATAGCACTGCACTCCTCACTAAGTGCAACTATTTCATTATCTTCAAACTTCCTTTTTTTTATTAAGAATATCCTTCATAAACTTTGCATAGCTTGACATTTGTTCTAGAGCTTTAGCAAATGGAATATTATTGTAAGCTTCTTAAAAATTTCCAAAAATTTTGAACATTGCTTATCCAACTTTTGTTGTCAAGGCCTCTGAGGAAATGGAGATGGTGGTTTTTCTAAATCAACTTTAAGTGGAGAAATAGGTCTCTCTAAACCTTTTGGAGCATCCTCTTTTGGTTCTTCAATCTCTTCTCTCTCTACTTCAGTCTCTTTTTGAACTCTTCTTTCCAATTCTCTTCCACTTCTGAGTTGAACGGCTTTTACTTGTTCTTTATTCTGGTCTTTCGGATTTACTTTTGTATTACTAGGAAGGGTTTCATGACATCTGTTACTTAATGAATTTGCTATTTGTCCCAACTAATTCTCAATATTTCTAATTGTAGCTCCTTAACTTTGTAATTGATTTCACATATGTAACATCACTTCTTCTATAGACAACTTCTTCTCCTTAAATTGTGGATTATTGTTAAAACCTGGAGGGTACGTAAGTTGACCAAAGGAAAATATGTTGAAATTTTCATACCTATTTTATATTGTTTTTGATGTTATTACACTTTAAAGAAAGGTATTTTTGATGTTTTATTGCAGGAATGATGAATCAGGGTCATTGGAGCAAAAAGATGCAAAAAGAAGCGAATTGGAGCGAAAAGGACCAAAGTGTGGAGAATTGAACTAGGCCGCCAACGGCGAGTTTTTCTCGAGAATACAAAACAAAATTCTTTAGAAGCCCGTCGACGGCGCCCGCCGGCGGCAAGATCGACGGTTATGCCTACTCAAGCTTTGGATAAGGCCAAAAAGCCAAAATTTGAAGGGATGCTTAGGCAACTCTTAGGAAAGCTCATCGACAACTTTAAAAAAACATTTTGGCTAAAAATTAAGAGTCAAGAGGCCTTGGATGTTAGAGAGGTTCCATTAGAGTATAGAATTTCCAATAGAGTGTAACAATTGTGAGGAATTCTTTAAGAGATTGTAAGAGTGGAGGGAAAGTGAGAGATTTCTTCCTCCTTGCTACTTTGAAGAGGAATTCTGTGTGCTGTAAAGAAAGGAAGAGATTCAGAGGAACTTCGAGGAGTGTTCTTAGGGAGAAATTAGA
>NW_018165258.1:192790-237917 GCF_001263595.1 Phalaenopsis equestris | reverse complement strand
ATTCCCTTGGTGTTTCCAGTTTCCCAATAGGTTTACTTGGTTGTTCCCCCATTGTTGATTACTACCACCCGAATTATTATTCCAGTTAAAGTTAGGGTGGTTCTTTCAACCTGGGTTATAATAGTTTGAATATGGATTATTCTAGTAATTATTTATGGCATTCAAAGTTTCTAATGATGCTTGAACTAATGAAATTATTTATGGCATTCAAAGTTTCTAATGATGCTTGAAAATCTACCATTTGACCTAATGAATTCTCTTCAAATATGAAAATTGGTTGAGAAAAATTCATTCCAAATTTGTTTAACGTCCTTGAAATTGCTGCAACTTGATTTGCTAGCATGGTAAAAGCATCAGTTTCACTAATACTGAATACTTCTTAAGATTACCCTTTCAGAAGGCCATTGAAAATTATTTGTAGTCATTTCTTCAATTAAATCATAAGAGTCATGAAATGGTTTTGATATCAATGAACCACAAACAACGACATCGATAATAGATCTAAGAGATCCAGCTAATCCATTATAAAAATTTTGAATTATTAACCAATATGGTATAACATGGTGTGGACACTTTCTTAAGATTTCTTTTAATCGTTACCATGCTTTATACATAGATTCCCCTTCAAACTGATAAAAACCCTTCAAACTGATACCTTCAAACTGATAAAAAGATGTAATATCATTTCAAAGCTTCATAGTTTTTTATGGTGGAAAATATTTAACAAGAAATTTCTATGTTATCTCACTCCAAGTTCTGATAGATTTAGGTGATAAAGAATGTAACCATTCTTAGCTTTATCCCTTAGTGAGAAAGGAAGTAATATAAGTCTTATAGTATCATCTGATACACCACCATATTTAAATGTATCACACAATTCTAGAAAATTGGCAAGATGTTTATTTGATACAATTTGGATAATAATAGGTTTAAGTTCAAATGAATTAGCCACTACGACGGGTTTTTGAATACTACAATGAATTTCATCCACCGTAGGGTTTGCATAATCTCTTAAAGGTCTAAACTCTCCAACATTTTGATTATTTTGATTTGTCATTTCTTGAAATTTTTAGTAATTTTTAAATTTTTAATTTTTTTAATAGTTCTATCTAATTCAGAATCACAAGGCATAAGTCCTGTGGAACCTGAACTATGCATACATTACTATAAAACACATAAAATGAAATAAAATGAAATAAAAATAAAAACACACAAACAAGAACACTACAATATTCCTATAATAAATCTTAAAGTTTAAATAAGTCTTTGTAAAAATAGAAATTTTTCTTTCTAAAAAATTCTTTTTGAAAACTTTTGCAAATTTCTGTAATTTAACTCTCTCTATTTTTACCTCCCCGGCAACGACACTAAAAACTTGATCCTGACTTTCTTTATAGATGTAAAATGCGATGTGTGTGATTACATGCTTAATTTCCTTAATAGCTATTCTTAATTTACAATAAAGTTAAAAACTTGATCCAAAGCAAAAGCTAAGTAAGTTTTCAACTATGAAATAAATAAAAATATGAAATAAATAAGAATACAATTATAGTATTTAAATATGGGATACTACGCAAGTATACATATCGTTATATAATATAGTACTTTTTGATTAAACCCCGAAATATTGAACCCACAGGAAGATTAACAATATGTACTTTAGAAAATTAAAAAGTTTAGAAGTTTTAGATGAAAAAAATTTACTTAGTACAATATTATGACTTAAACTTAAGATGTTAAAATAGGAATGAAAGTTCGATTAATGAAAGTTCAATAGGAATGAAAGTTCGATTCTTTTTGTAATTTTTGATAAATGAAAATAAAGTAAGCAACTAATTAACTTTACTAAATACTTGCAATATGAAGGCAATATAAGTAAAATATCTTTATTTTTTTTTATCATGAATCAATAATAAGTAGAGAAATTCTATTGTGAAAGTATTCTAAATGTGTTGTGCCAAATAGGAGCAATAATATTCTTTACCCTTCTTAGAGTTGCTATAAAGAACATTGACTAATCTATAGTTTAAATAGTCTTGAAGACCAGTTAGGTAGGAAAGATACGAGATACGAGCTCTAACTCTAGAGTTCCCTCTTCTCCCTCCACCTGGGGGCTAACATCTTGTATCAAAACCATTAACTATAAATCAAATTGGAGGCTTTAGCTTGTCACTCTAAAGTCCTCTAATTTTGCACCCTTGAAAAGTTTATTTCCCTATTTATTCGCACTCAACCCTATGAACTACATTATGATCCATGCAATCAATATGTGATTCTAAACCATTTGTTGACTGAGACAATACCATATCAGATCTTACATGTTTTCACAACAAGTATTAACATCTTAATTGGTCAAATCAAGAAGTAAATGAAGTCCAAGGTTTTAAATCATCACAACTTCTTCCAACATTGAAGTCTAATACTTCACACAACTTCCTTTCAACACTTAATCACTAATCATTTTAAGGAAAAATATAAAGAAAACTACTCAGAATCCATGGAGAAAACACAACCACACATGAGTTTAGAAGTAGAAATCATGCACACAAACAAGAAATCTAAATTAAAATCAAGTGTAGTCACAAAGATAAACACTTATCTCAAATCATCTCCATAAAATGTCTTGAAGTTCATTTGAATTCTCTTCCTTCACTCATAATACAAAATAAACACTCAAAATAAACTAAAAAGAAAGTGGTCGGCGGTGGCGACCATGGGCGGCAGCGACGGCGACGATGGGCGGTAGCGGCGACGATGGGCGGGATGGTGGCTGTAAAATATGATGGGTGGCTGACCTCTTGTCTTGATGATCCAAGTCTTCTTTTAATAAAAATTTAAAAGGTGTCTTCATGTCCCTTCAAAATATGTCTCTATTCAACGAATCTTCTAGAAGTTGCCTTCTCAAAATCCAATTGAATGAATTTTCATGTCCATGAATTTTCGTGTCCATGGACTATTTCCATGTCCATGAGATATTTCCCACGTTTTTACCAAGGGCTGCTTCAAACACCTCTTAAAAAATTCATCTAAATTCAATGAATCATCAGATAACTATTTCTAGCGCTTAAGCGCGGGGTACGTGGCCCTTAGGCGCCCCAATTCATTTTTGCACCTTTCTTCATTTTGCTCAAAATTTGACCCTTTTTCACTTCTTTTAGCATTTTTCATCCATTTGATTGTATTTGAAAAAATAACACACAAATATCTTTCATTAAAGCACAATATCTCAAAAATAGGTATAAAAATAATATATATTCTAGGTGTATCATATTACAAGAAGGATGTTCATTGGTTCAATTGCTTAAGCGAGAGAGATGCACAGTGTCCCCTTAAATGAAGAAAGAGATTTTGAAAGATGTCAAAGCTGTCTGATAGTCTCAAAGATCAGCTGAAATTTTGTCAGCTCGCATTCCTGTCAGATTCTGCCTAGAAAGTCGAATTGATACTACCATCACTACAACCGATTTTGTTACCGTTGCTACTCCAAGGTCAGCAGGACGTCGACTGGTCAAGCCACGTCTGGGTCCGAGAATACCACCAGATGTTGCTTGTAAGAGTGCCCCAAAAAAGGAGAAAATAAAGAAGTCACCTGGGACTATATTTGGTCTGCACCGTGGGGAGCATGCCTCTCACCGACACACTGATGCCTCTGTTGAGACACCCCGTCTCAAGACATCATCATCAAAGAAGAATGTATGGGTACCCAAGGTTGTCGTACCAATACGATTTAAAGAGCCCACAAGGCAAGATTGTTGAATGAAGAAAGGGTATGAGGTATCAGACACCATTACAGCTATTGCTACCGAGTTTGATGAACAAGCGGAGAATGTTCAGGAAAGTCCTCCAAATCTCAAGAAGATCCAGGAAGCGATATTTGAAGAAAAAGTTGGAAAGCTAGTGACTGAGATTTCTGAGTTAGCTAAAGAGCATGGAGTGGATATTGATGATGATGAAGACTTTGATTTTAATGATTATTTCAATGAAGACTTTATAGATATTCATGTCATCGAGACTAGAGCTGCTACATCAACCTCTTGTTGAAGGGAACACCATAGATGATTTGCACAGAGTTGTTCTGCTAAGAGATGAGAAAATCAGTCAAATGGAGAATAGAATGGAAGAGATGGCCACCACCATGGTCGCCATGGCTACAGTTCATGGACAGTCCCAGTCGCAACAGTTAGCTTCTATGAAAGTAAACTAGCCAAAGATAGTTCACGTTACTGATGAAAGGAGAGAAGTTGTCTCTGCCAACAGAGACGATCAACAAAAGAAAGATTCCCCACCAAATTTAATACTAGAAAAATATATCAAACAGTAGGTCGACAACAAGTTTGGGAGTCCTTAGCCCAATCTAAAGGTGGTGCATTGATTTTAAAGGGTAGACCTTACCCAAAGGAGTTTAATGTTGTGCCCTACCCTAAGGGTTTTGTGTCACTGAACTTTATGATGTTCAACGGGACCGAAAATCTCAGATAGGACGTAGCACATTTCCGAGCCAGTTATGGCAACATTAGAGGTAATGAAACTTTAATCTTCTGTCAATTTGTCAGCAACTTGTCAGGGATAACATTTGACTAGCATGTTGAGTTGCCCAATAGATTAATGAAGACATTCGCCAAGTTAGAACAGTTGTTCATGAAGAGATTTGCTGGAGCACAACATCATCTTTCTATTGAAGATCTTGTAGTGAAAATGTGTAAATAAAATTAAACATGCTAAAGGAAAAATCATAACACAATAATAATACACAATAACACCATAATAACAATAGTCTAATAACACCACAGAACCGTCATAATACCACTCATATAAAACCATAATACACCTCAATAACGATATAAAAATACACCAATAACACCATAATAACACCGCAATAACACCCCAGTAACACCACAAAAATATCATAAAAAATCTCAATAACACCACAAAAGAACTATAATAACATCTCAATAACACCTGAATAACATCACAATAACACCGAAATAATACCATAATAGAACTCTAATAGTCGAATACCACTATAGAGCCACCACAATACCACTAAATAACATCGTAATAAAACCTAAATAACATCATAAATTACAACACAATAATACCACAAAAAGCCGCAATAACACCATAATAAAGCCAGTCGAAAATAACACCATTGAACCGCCACAATATCACTTAAATAACACTGCAATAACATCTCAATACCACTATAATAATACACCTCAAAAATACCTTAATAACACCACAACAATATCACAAAAATATCTCAATAAAAACACAAAAATATCGCAATAACGCCATAATTAATGATATTTCATATGCAGCTAAATTCAACTTTGTTTCAAGCTTATTGTCTTTATTTTCAGAATCCATCACCTTCATTTCAAACATCTCGTATCATTTTTAATTTTCATCACCTCTATTTCAAATGTCTCGCCGTTTTTTACAAATTCCATTATTAATACTTCTCGTCCGTCGAGAGAGACTAAAAAATCACTCTGCAAAACCCTCCCCGATGACATGAGAACAAAATGAAGATTTATTCAGCGCGATGGGTTTTGTTTTTGAAAAAAATGTGCTAAATCGGGCTGGATTATGCATTAAAATATAAATATTTTTTTTTTTGATTGTCACATCATAGAAATTTCATTGGACTCCCCAAATATAATATTTTCTAACAGACTTTTAGGCCTCATATTTTGGTAAAATATTTGCGTACATAAGATGTACGTCTGTAACATCCGTGTAACTAACTTATTTATTCCCATAAAACTACAGAAACACAGAACTCATTTGTAGATTATAGGGAGATTACATGGAGGTTACAGAGGGGCTGCCCCCCTGAATAACCCATGCACAAATATTTTCTCATATTTTGGACCGGCTTCCTCTCTAACAGTCCTGCTAACACCTCGTTCTTCGTTCGTATGAGCCTTTCAACTTCTCGCTTTGCGGAAGGGCAAAATTCTGCTGGTTCTCGTTTCCTGTCGAAATGGGGAAACCTGGTGGCGTCTTCTTCTTCTTCCTTTCGTTTTTTCTCCTTCCTTTCTCGACATCCTTTTACCTACCTGGCGTTGCTCCCAGCGATTTCCAGAGGGTAATTCAACTGTTACTCTAGCGTTGACCCAGATCTAGCTAGATGTTTGGATGCTTTCTGATTTCATTTTGAGATCTAGGCTTCCTGTTTATTTTGTATGGGTTTCAGATTTGTATGCGTGAATTTTATAGTTAAGCAAGCTGCGGGGTACTTGAATCGCGCAGTTTTTAATCGGTTTGGTGTAATCCCGCTCCAGAATTCGCTGCGTTTTTTGTTTTCACCTTTCTTAGCTGTCGAGATCCTTTTTGGAGCTTAACTAATGTTGCTAACTGTTTATTGGGGCTTTCTTGTGCTACATTTTCTTTGTTGGCCAAAGTGGCGGGAGGGCTTTGATTCCAGATTATTTTAATTGAGAAGCGTTGTTTTGCACTGTGACTGCATGTTTTTGTTGTGAAGCACAGTTTGCAGATTCCAGCAACAGGGTCTGTTTGGCACAGCCGCAGCTTCACAGCTTTTCAGCTACAGGCCCTAGGAAGCTTCTGCGGGAAGCTGACTGTCTTTTTGGTGCAGCTGTGTGAAATTAACTGTCGGGTAGCTGTCTATGAAAAAAAGATCATACTGTCTCTGTTTGATAATACTGTTTAAAAGAAGAATATAACAACCATTTTTTTGGAAATTCAATAAGCCCCCAAAGTGCTAATAACTTCTGTCAATCGGCTGGATCAAGCTGAAAGCCAGAGCAGACAAATCCAGCATGAAAAGAGTGAGAATGGAGAAACGGTACAGAGAAACTCCAGATCCACCAAAAATAATAAGAAATAATGAAAATGACAGAAACGGAAAATAGATAAAGGAGGAAAAGCCATCGAATCCGCAAAAATGTCAAAAAATCTTGCTCAAATTTTTTTCTTCAGTAATCAAATTTGGTCATTCTAGGTTAGGGAAGAAGAAAGCACAGGAGATTCGCGAAAGATGCAGCGGGGAAGTAGCTAGGGTAGAAGAGAAAAATGCGGGGCAAAAGGTAATATTTACGGTGCGAACGCGGTGCCGCAGGGTTGATCTCGTGGCCCACTTTCCTCCAGCTTCGTCGACGCTGGGCTGCGAAGCTGGTAACCAAATACGCGAATATGTACCATCTGAATTCATGATGTTTTTATACGTGCAATTAAAAAATAATCAGTAGGATACTTTTTGTATTTATTTTGTCTTATATATCTTTTCTATTTATCCATGATACAAATATAGGGTCAAGAACCCCTCCTCAAACCTTGTATTGTTGGGAGATTCATGCATTGGGTGCACTCTTTTATGGCTATATTGGTATAACATGTAGTTTATATTGCTTAAAATTGTAGCAATCTTCTTTCTTATGTTTACTGGGAGCACACTATTCAAATTTGATTTATCTATTTAATCGAGACACTTGCATTTGCCATCTATGGTGTCAAATCATTAGTTTCAATGACTGTTTAAATGAAGTGTATATATAATTTCATAACTATTTGCTTATTTTCTGCTAGGACAAAAGGGTTAGTGATTAATATTTACATGGAAACCTGCATACGCATATTTAAGCTCGTAGATTTACTTTCTTTCTTTGGCAAATACACTGGTTTTAGTAATTGTTTCCTTCCTCTTTGCCACCAGCTTTTATCTACCAAACATGAAGCCAGTTTTCACAAATGCGCTTTACAATTCATTATTTATCTTAAATTCCTTACCTTAGTAGTAAGTGCAACGCTTACTATATTTTAGTTCTTTTTTTTCAGGGGGCTGAGCTACAGGTAAAAGTGAATAAACTTTCGTCTACAAAAACACAGCTTCCATATGATCACTATTTCCTGGAGTACTGCAAGCCAGAAACAATTGTGAACAGTGCTGAAAATTTGGGAGAGGTCCTTCGCGGCGATCGAATTGAGAATTCTGTCTATTCGGTAGATCTTTATCTTTTTTTTCTACTTTAATGTTTATTTATGCATTCTAATAAATATTTATGGTTTGCAAATGTGTTTTTAGTTCCAAAGTATGCAAGTGTGTTTGACAATTTTCTTCCCAATTTTAGTTTGGATTTTGCATTATGGATAGAACATTGAATTTTTTTTTTAATTTTGAAAAATGAATCATGCACAACTCAGTTTAAAATGAGGATTGACGAGTCTTGCAAAGTAGCCTGCCGACAAAAGGTTACCGCCGAAGGTGTCAAGAACTTCAAAGAGAAGATTGATGATGAGTATCGAGTTAACATGTAAGTGCACCTTGTGTTCAAGGCCTAAAAAACCGAAGTTATGTTTGTTAATTGTAATTAGTGAAACTATTTATTTACCAATTTTGCTAGAACTAAGAGGGCCCAAACTTGATATGCCTACTTTAGCTTATTTGGATTTTCTTAATCTCTATATCAGTTTCTTCTGTAATTTTACTAGAAATATGTTGTATTTTAAACTCATGCTTCTATAAGCTTGTTCGCACAATAGTGGTGCCTTTATTTGTTTGTAAAACAAAAACTGGAGAATTAATGCATTCATTACATGATATTAGATTAATATTGTGGTTAAAGCTAGAACTATTGCTAACTATGAGGTTGAAAAACCTAATTTCCCTGAATTTTATTAATGGCTTGCCAAAATGTTCACTCCAAATCATCATTATGAACATATGAAGAAAGATATTTACATACATACCACACAATTTCTATTTACATATTTAACTCCTGAGTTTGATATTTACACGTATAATATCTTGGTGTCATAAACCTATTCATGAAAATGTGTATTTCACTTTTAGAAAGGTAGTGTTGGTGGTAAATCTGATGTGATGTTAAAGATTTGATTGGTATATATTTAAATATGAATGTCAAGTGCTAGATATGTAAGTGCATAATCATTTTTTGATATGTATGTAAATGCCTTGAGAAAAAATATTTTGAGCAAATGGTCTTCAATGTTTGACGCGAGTAGAGTGTAATACCATTTGTTATATGTTTCATTTTTTTAATATAGTGCTGACATTGAGGGTCATCTTAATGCAATGGTTAGATACATAGAGCCTATGAAAAGGGAAGTATCATTAGCAAATTTTTTTTTTCTTTAGTATATAGTGGAACATAAATAATTATTATTTAAAAAAGAAATTTTAACTTTTAAATATATTAAAAAATTACTTAATGCTTATTTTAAAATTTGCCGCTAACATGAGTATTAAAAACAAATCTTTGAACATTGAATTTGAAAATCACTGTAAGTCTTCATTAGAGCCATCGAAATAATAATTTGCTTTCTCCCCTGCCTCATCCTCAATTGTACTCATGTTTTCTCATTTGCCTTCCTCATATTAAGTCTCAGTCAACTTCCTCTTGTATAATTAATAATAATTAATAGAAATATTTATTAGATTTTAAAATAATAACTATATTAATGGTAGCAACTTCAATTTCATCTTCACTTGTATATTATTTGGGTAAGGAATTTTGTTAAATTAGTTTTTCTCATATTTAATTTAAAAAAATTCTTGATCTAATTGTGCATGCTCATCAGAAATGAGGTGAAGCACACTGAGTTTTGCCTCATATTATGTAATACTTAAGCCTCATGTTGTACCCAATAAGCCCTATGCCTCAATGTGAATTTTTCAAAAAGATATTGAGGTGAGCCTCATGGCATGCCTTTAATTGCGAAATTTTAAACCATGCTTCAAAGGTATCAATAAGCAAATAAGTTTTTTTGTCTTTATTCATTATTTTTATTTATGTAATGTTGTACCCACGATATGATTTTAGACAATCATTTCTATCACGAAATCATTCCTATAATCAAAATTGATAATATTGGTATTTTCTTGGGGAAGTAAAAAAAAATTATTTTAATTTATTGTTGATGAAAAACAAATCATTCTTAATGAGATTAATAAGGTAAATCATAAGGAAATCCAATTAAATCTCCTTGGCAAGGTTCAAATTAGAACTATTTTTGAAAAATTCGGTCTGAAAATAGTCAAACAAAAATAAAGAGCATCACTGACTGATTTTTTGCTAAAATTTGTGCTATTGGTATCATAAAACTCTTTTTGTTTTTCTTCTTTGTGAAGAATTATTCAATGAGAAAACCATTCTCACTAAAGCAGGACATTGCCATATGATATAGATTACTTAAAAATTAAATAAAAAGGATACAATTGATTATTTTAAGAAAAGAGTTATTTGGAAGTATTATGTTTATAGAGTTGTACAACATTTTTTGTTATGAGCACTACTGAAAAGGATTGTGGAAAACCGTGATTGTTTGTTTATTATAAACCTCTTTTTTAAAGGCTTTATAATGATTCATTATCCAATTCTTATTAAGAAGGATCTTCTTAATTGCCTCTATATGGCAACCGTCACTTATAAATTTAATATAAAATTTGCTATTGGTAGATTCAAATCGAGGAAAAAGATTTATATGAAATGACATTCAAAATTTTATTCTATTACTGTGACTAGAATGTATTGCTTCCTACTTAAAAATGCTTTTAATGAAATTTAAAATACAGTTAATTATATTTTATTATTTTTATTACATATTCACAGTATTTAGATGATTTTCTATTCTTTCAAATTATTTAAATCAAAATTTAAAAAACCTTGTAGTGTTTTAGCGACAAATCTTGAAAATGCCTTGGTTATTTCTGGTCCAAAAAAAAGCTATGTTAAACCAATATTTACTTGTTGGGTTACTACATTATCAATGGGATTATCATCCTTAATTAAAGAAGTATAAAATTCACGTCTAAATTTCTTGCGAAATTATTGCTATAAAGTAGCTGCAATGATTTCTCAGACCAGTAAACTATGCAGTTGAATTCTGTAAAGAACTTGCTACCAATTTTATTATTCATCATAATATACCAAAAAAAAAAATCCACAAGCTTGATCTAATGATAATTTTAGTTGTTTGCATCATTACTAATTAAAACTTACCTTGTTTTGCTCTTGCCAGACCTGGTAACTTGAAAATAGTTGAAACATAGTGGTATTATCTTTCTAATTCCTCCATTGAAGAATTTTCATTAATATAGAATGTGGAATCCCACTCGGAAAAAAGTTTATACTATTTGGAGAAATTGTTTGATATTGTTAAGTGTACTAAAAAAATTTAGGATAGTTTATTCAGACATATATTTCTCTTGCGCATAAATTTATTGTTAAATAGAATGTCAAAATTTTAGTTTCCAAGCAAATTTTGCTAGTTGATAAGCATATTATCTTTTTTTTCTTTTTTGACATTCAATATATGCCGTATTTTGCAAATTTTAATTTGACTTGCTCAAACAGTTTTTTTAAGCCAAGAAAAGCCTGGATTCAGTGATAAAGACCCAATAGCCCCACCCAAAGGCAGCCCATAAACACGGTGAAAAAATTCCTATCATTATGGAAACTTAACTATTTGGAAATATCTTTTCACTTGCAATAACATCAAACAAAATTTAAAATAAGATCTTCAGAGAAAAAAAATTTTTAGGCTAAGAAAGGAGAATCCTTATCTCCCTAGGATCCAAAAAAATATTTTGGATTGGCTATGAAAGAAATTGTTTATTTAGAACTTATAAAAGGCCAAATATTACAATTAACTATAATGATTATGATATTAGTCATTCTTGAATTCCTAAAGAAAGATATTTCTGAAGCTTACTATATGCTCATGAAGTAAATTATAATAAAGAAACATATGAGAGTCATTCTCTCTTAATTATGCAGAAATTTTAAAGCTATTGCCAACAATCAATATATTCTTCTCACAATCATTTATTGCAAGGATCGAGGATTAAATTTCCTTAATGAAAAAGAATAATAATTCCTACTAAAGAAATAACTTTTAACCATTAGGGTTTTGCCGAAGTTATAAGGACAGTCTATTATTTTTCCCAAGTTCAAACTTCTTGACTGCTTGTATTGATGAAAGAGATCTACAAAGGAATTTTTCATGGTTTTATGAATGTTGGGAAATTTTGCGTAGACTTAGCCATCTTGCCAACATTTATTAAAGAAACTTATAAGCACTGGGTTGAATCATGCCTTAAAGTATTTTCAATCCCATCTAATAATTTAATTAAAAGCCAATTCCAATTTATTTTATTTATTGAATTCTAAACTTCATGGATTTGGTTGTGAAAAATTATTTTTGTTAGAGATCAATTAAACAAATTCCACTTATAAGAGAAATCTATGTTAAATGTTGGCCTCACTCTAAGGTCTAAGAAAAATTGCAATAAATATATTTTATAATTAAAAATAATCAACTGATAAAATTTATAAAATAATTCTTCAATGTAATTTGATCTAAGAAATTCAAGAAATGATTTGATGATGAAAAATTCTCATGAATCTTCTACAAGTGTGAAAAATAGATGATGAATGACTATTAAAAATAAATAGGAGTTATTGTTGCTCCATTATCATCCAAATGAGATATAATAAGTTACAATCATGATGAAGGCACGCCATCAATGAAGATTGAGAGTCTGATAGAATATAGTATTTTATTTAGATCTTGTGGAATTCTAATTACCTATGAATGAGAATGAATTAATTATTTTAGTACTCAGTAGAGTATAATCACGCTCTAATGGTTCCAAGAATATTCTCTTACTCCACTGCGAATAATCATATGATAGTCATTTTAAGGATTCTTGTAGGTAGAATAATCTAAAGACAACTTTGAATGACTACACTTATGGTGACAATTTTGGTAGAAAAGAAGTTTCTTTGCTTGCTTTCTATCATATCTAGAGACCATATTTTCTTCCTTTTGTAGAAGTACGCCTTCTATAAATATTGATAGACAATTCTATATGGTGACAATGATATAGGGAGAATTGTACCTTATGGAATCTTCCTATATCTAGTAGCCATGGTTGTCCTAAATTTTCTATGTGGGCTATTCTTATAGCAATTATTTTTTTCTAGTAGGCATTGCTACTCTTTGGCCTTTTGTATTCACAAGTCTATGGGATTATGCATGGATTTAATTGAGGTCCATCATTCTGACAGACTCTTATTCTTCACGGATGATGTATTATGTAGTCCTTCCATCCTCTATTTTGGATAATAGAGGAGTTGCCAATAACTTAAATAATTTTTTTTGATAGTTATCATTTGTTATTTACTTTGGAATTAAGGTTCATGAAAATATTTCCTCATCAACTAATCTCTAAAATTTTTTAGAGAAAATTTTGTCAAATGACATTATTTGATAATTTTTAACTTTTGATTATTCTTAATTCTAGACTTATGCGATTTACTTTTTCTTCCGACTTTAATTTGATGCTACTATTTTTAACATGAATTGTCTTGGCAAATAGAGTCCATGTAAGTGCTCTCTAGCAAGAGATGAAATTCCATTACTCAATCCATGTAATTTGGCTCTCAGTAAAGAAAATACGACTGATATTGGCCTTTTAATTTATTTTAAGATTCGATTGAAAAATTTTAAAAGTAAATTTAAACTATTGATTCTAAGTTTGTTTAATAAATGCTAGTTAGATGGTTGAATCGGTGTCAAATTTTTCCCACTAATAATGTAATAATGAAGGAATTGTCTTAGTGTTGATTTCTTTTATCGTTAGAAACATATAAGAATATTTGCATTTGGACTTTCAATGTAAAATGGCTTTCATCAAGCCTGCACTTAACGCTAATAATTGAAAGTTATTTTTAGAACATGTATTCTTTTTCTTTTTCCTTTTTTTTTCATGCAAGGTATTTAATCCTTGATCCTTGTGATGAAGAGTTTTATGGAGAGTATTTGAATTGTAGGCAAAAGGCTTTATTAGCCTCATTAATATTGTGATTGACTTTGACTTATACACAATTGAGAGAAACAAGAATTTTTTATTTTCTTAATTTATAATTTAGTTCTTTAGAATATGAGAAGTTTACCATATATATTTTCTTAAATAGTCCAGAAAAGTTTAAAATCTTTATTATTTCATATGAAGAAATTTCGATTCGTCTTTTGTAATTTTTTTCTTGTAGCAGACATATTATAATTATTTCTTTATTAAGTGACGTAATGTAAATTTTTAAGAATTTTCCATATTTAGTGTTCCTAGCAATTTTTGAGAGGGATATTTGGCAAATGCCATTTAACATGCTACAATTAAATGGCAGGGGGCACAGCTTTGATTTACATGCACATAATTTCTATTATTCTTATTTTTTTCTTATTTAACTAGGGGAAGCATCTCTACTAAATTGTACTCTTAATAATATTCTATGAAGCTGGTGTGTTTTCCCTATTTCTCTCAGTTTTGGCAAAATTTTTGTGGCTGGCTCTCTTTAAAAATGGCCTACTAGTTTTCCATTATATTTCTCTCTCCCTAATATATTTACATCGTGCTCTTCTTTGCATTGAAATAACTTGGCATGTTCATTTTCTTCATTTTCCCCATAATTTTTTCTCAAGTTTCATTCGGTTACAGTTTACAGATAAAATAGCTTTCAGTATTTACTCTTATCATAATTCTATAATTCTTATAATTGAATTAAGGATATTTAATTGTTATATATTCTTTGCAATCCTTTTTTTATGTACTTGATAGTACCATTATGCTCTACATTGATTTGAAATCTAAGATAAAGTTTAGTGCACTTATCTTTAATATGGTTTTGAGATGTATTCATGAAAAACTCAAACTGTCTGTAAATAATATATTTATTGAAGCAATTCATATACTTTTGTCAAGCAATTGCAGAGCTTTGAAAATCATCTAGCTTACCAATTCCCATGCACCACTCGGCTGGTTGCTAGTATCCCTATATTTCTACGGCCTATCCCACTGATTTTTAAGATGCTCATTATTTGACAATTGTATGATGCTTTTTGTAGGATATTGGATAATCTTCCTGTTGCATTTCCTAGACAAAGAAGAGATGCAAGTCAAATATCTAGTTATGAACATGGTTTTCGTGTTGGTTATAAAGACCACCAAGTTTCTGGGGTACGAGCCTCTTTGTTTCATTTTATGATTCATATCTTACCATAATTGCTGATAAAACTGTAGATTTTATGCAGTCCAAAGATGAAAAATTCTATATCAACAACCACTTGAGCTTCACTGTCAAGTATCATAAAGACCCGGATACAGAGGATGCTCGAATTGTTGGCTTTGAGGTTATCCCCAGCAGGTGATTTAACTTTACTGCTATTAAGAGTTTGTTTATTTGTTCTCAGCATAGGTGAGGGTAATAAAGAACATGATGAAGAAGTGCACTATGAGCAAACCATGAATGTACTTTGAATGCCAAGACATAACAACAAATTTAACTTCATTAGAGTTCCATTTGACCAATTTCTACCCCTAGGACATGAGAGGAAGTTATTGCTATCTCCTTCATGTAGGGAGACCTTGAAACTCCTACAAACAAATGCGTCTAGTACAAAATTGAGTGTAGTCTTATTTTCTGAAAGACCTAATGCCAATATCATGATCCTCAATTAATAAATTTTTATAGTCTAACACTTGATGTTCTTCATTTACCCGTGAATGTTTGAAGCAACAATGGTTGGGAAATTCTTAAAGATTGCTAATTGAGAGAAGGATTTCAGCCTAGTTTTCTTAACTTGGACATGGAAGACGAGGCCAAATTAGGATCAATAACCTACTTTTCTTCTGTTAGAACTGGATAACTGGCTAGAATTGTTAGTTTGCAAGGTTATTTGGCTCTGGTTGGGGGTGTTTGTCATGAGAGAAGAGAAGAATCTTAATCATTAGAGCTTGGTTGAAACAATTTGTTTTTACCCAATCAACAACAATGGTGCCCTCCACAGTTAAATTTCAATAAAAGGAATCAATCTGCTAAAGTGAGTAAATCAAAGTTGCCGTCAGACTCCAAAATTTGCAAGTAGCTTTGTTGAGATTGTCATAGAATGGACCGTGATCAATCGCATCGTGTTTAGAAGAGCAGACATTATCAGCTAGATAGGTTACTTATTCAGTTCATGATTAGTTCAAAATTGATGGTAGCATGCCTGTATTGAATGTGGGGAAGTAGTTTGACAGTTGGAGGAGGGTATTGAGTGGAACATTGAGCACAAAATGGAAGAAGTGATGTAAGAAATCCCCAAAGGGGAAAGGGGTGTGAGTTTTGGTTTCTCCATGTTGTGAAAGAGGGCTTGAAACACAACATTGACAAACTATGTTAAGTTGAAAGGCTCTCGGGAGAGAAGTATCGAGAAACCTTTAGCAAGGAGGAAGAAGGCACTCATCATCATCGTGAGGAGGGAAATAAAGAAACTCTAGTAGAACACTTTATTAAACAAATTGACTCTTGAAATATGTGGCAATGCTTGATCGAGGAATTTTAAAAAGAAAGTTGAAGCACTGAAATATTCCCATTGAATTGAACTCTGTTAGACAATGGGATCTATATCTTTTAGTAAAAATATGATACAAATCTCTTGAAGGAAACTGAACAACTAAGATGAAAACTAGTTTTGTACATCTACTAAGCCCAATCAAAAGTTGGGGGAAGCAAAAGAACGAACTGTTAATATTAATTAGTAGTGAAACATATCTACCTTGCTCACATACAACTAGACATTGTGTATTGCATTTGGGATGACTAGTCTATGCATGCAATCTACCTTGCTCACATACAACTAGACATTGTGTATTGCATTTGGGATGACTAGTCTATTCATGCATGATCCCAAAAAATCACATCAAGAAATTGTCTTTCATGTGCTGCACTACGTAAAAGGAAATACAGATAAAAGAGTTCTTTTTAAAGGGAATTATGAACTCAACTTAGAAGCCTACAAAGGTAAATATTATGCAGGTTTACTAGTGGACAAAAGATCAATATTGGGATATTGCAGACATTTCATTGGAAATCTAAAAATGTAGAATGCAGTGGCTAGATCTTAAGTTGAATCACAATTTAAAGCTATGTCTCGTGGAATTTGTGAACTATTATGAAAAAAAATCCTAAATGACTTGAGAACATGTGGGAAGGGCCTATGAAACTGTATGTGACAACAAAACACAAATAAAAATTGTCTAAGACCATTACGACACAATCGTCGAAACATATTGGGATTGACAGATACATCATCGAGAAACAATTGGAAGAAGTTTTAATATGCATAACTTATGTTCCCTTGAGAACTCAATAGGCAAATGTTGTTACTATAAATGACTAAATGGAGTAATTTTTCAGGATACCTTCTCTAAGCAGAGGATGAAAGAGATCAATAATCCAATAGATCCATGCCAAGGAATGGAATTCATAACTAATTAGGGGTAGAAAGCATAATAAATTTCACATTTAAAATTTATATATATATATATATATATGTATATATAATAGGGTTCATTTGTGTAGTTGTAGATATTTTCTACAAAATGTTAGTGCAGCGCAGAATTATGAAGGTTTTAGATTCTTGCCATTGTCATATTTGTTATTACACCTTTTGGCGATTGCATCATGTGTACAGTCAACACTATTAAAATGGCAGTCATGTTAAAACTTAAAAAAAAGTTGTGGCATGCATTTTCTAAGCTATTCGGCACGCATCAGAGGTGCTATCAAAGTTACTTAGATATGATTGTGAGATCTAGAATCACCCAGGATCGAAGAATAAGGCTCTAGATGCACTATAGATGAGGGTGGAGGAACCCCAACTGACATCTTTACCAGTACCTTATTCCTAGAGTGGGAAGCTCCAAGGCAGGAAATTGAGCAGGATGAAGGGCTGAGGAAGATCGGGGTAGAGTTTCTATATGATCCAAACAGTCATCCAAGATATGTATTGAGGGAATAACAACTTCCTACCAGGGATGATTCGTGTTACTGAGAGCGTCAGGGTACATCCACAGACTATTACATGAGTTTCAGGGCTGTGTTCTTGACATGCTTTCAGGGGTATATAAGACATTTAGTTGGCTGTTGACAGAGATAATTCTTTTCTATGCTTAAGCAGAATCTTTTAAAAATCTATTCATTAAACTTACATCTTCTTGTTGCTCATTGATTAACCTTATATTTCCTCTATCATTAACATATAATATATCATTTTCTTTCAATTGGTCTATCCTTTTATAATGATGATCTAATTCATTTATAGATTTTCAATTCAGTGGTAATTCTAATTCTGAAGCGAACATAAGATTTTCTTTCTCGCCATTAATTTTTTCAGTATTCATTAATTCCATATAAGTTTCTTCTTTCTCTTGAATTGTTGATTTGTAATATCTAAACCATATATAAAGACTTTTATCACGATTTTGGAATGTAATGTATTCAATAGGAGCAATGATATGGGATTCTTCTCTTAAAAGAGATATATTCTATTCTAATCTTGCCAATGTTTCTGTGTTTATTTTTTTTGGAAGTATAAATTTTATTAAATTTGAGGCCAAGGAGTCTATAATATTTTCTATTTTGATCTTAATTCTGGTTTTAATATTGGACGTGATTTTTCCCAGGAAGATAACAAATAAACAGAGATTATCACCTTGAAAATTTTTGTAACACTTTGTTTGAATCATTATCTTGACATGTTTTTTGAAATCCGATATTATCATGGTTATATCTATAACTATACAGGTGATACCAACATTATTATTCATATCCATTTCTATGATTCCTATCATAGATTCATTTGAAATATTTAGAATAAGTAATACTTTTCCTTTTCTTCTCTTTCTAGCCAGTGTTCTAATTCCAAATACAAATAATCCAAGATGTGTCTAAATGTGATTTTTCTTTTACTTTTTTTTTTAGTTCAGTCACAACCTCAGGAGTTATCAGGTTCATAATTATTTTAATATTGTCTTGACAATGCAGAGGTATTTCCATATGATGTCTAAATAATCCTGTGGAACTACTAAATTATCCATGTGAATATAGTCTAGTAGGATTAAGTCCATTTAACTGATCATTAGAGAAGACATCTATATCTTGGTTCACATCAACTAGCTCTTCAATTTTGAATTTTCTTCTGGAATTACTAGGTCTATCTGTTAATCTATCAAGCCAGGATGAAGTCAAAGAACTTGATTGGCTACGGATAGAAGGTCTAGCAACAATAGTGTGAGATGTTCTACTAAATGGAATTGTCCCTCTCTCCATCATACTTGAGAAATCTGTAACTCTTTCGGATCTTAAGAAATTCCTCAGTAGTTTTCCCAAAGACAAAGACTTGATATGTGTAATTACTTTGTCTAACTCACTTTCAATTTTTCTTGTGGTTGGAGTATTTTGAGCTAAGTTCAGATTACGTCATTCTATTGCAAAAAATCCTATAATGGAGATGACTCAACGATGCTAAGATAGTATTGTTTTGTTGAATTAGAATTTTATCAGATATTGATGCAAGATTTTCAGGTTTAAAATATCCTTGTTTACTCTTATTACTAGAGTTATCAGTAGAATATGTAACATCACATAGATATTCAGAGCATTTATATTTAATCTCACTAGTCATTAATTATATTGAAGCTCCTTTAATTCTTTTAATAATTCTTTTATTTGTTGGAAGTCCTTTTCTATTTTAATTTGCTTAATTTCAAAGTTATTAAGCAGTCGTTTGATTTTCAAGAACTTCTTGAATTCTGGGAGAATTTGCTATTCTTTTTTGAGTTTTGGCATCAATAAATTTTCCCGGTAATTCTTCTTTTTATATTTTTATGTAATTATCTGATCGATCAAAGATTTGTACAGGCCATTTTTTCCACTCAATTTCTTAGATATTGAAAGTAAACTTTCTATGTGCTTCAGTTGGTGATGATACAAACTTTCAGATAAGTTTGTCAGCAAATTGATTATAGTATTAAGCTGAGTTTGATCACTGTGAGTAGTATGAGGATATCTCTCTGATGCAAAGAAGCTAGTTAATGTTTTTTATCAAATGAAATTGTCTTTTTGTTATGATTTCCTATCTCAAGATCCAAATAGTTAAAGCGTTTCATAAACAGTACGTATAGAAAGAACACAACTCTGATACCTGGGTTGTGATGCACTGAGATGTTGAGGACATTGTAGCATGATGCGATGTATGCCAATGACACAAATATTTGATTATGTCACCAGGAATGTTACTACAATGCCTAGCTTTACCTTATAAAGTCTGGCAAGTGGTGATGATAGATTTTATAGAGGGGTTGCCACGATCAAATGGGTTTATTGTGATATTGGTGATAGTAGATTGCCCGAGCAAGTATTCACACATGATTTTGTTGTGGCACGCTTACATAGTTGTTTCGACTGCTAATGTTCATACGAGAAGTAGTTTATTTGCATGTGTTTCGGAATCCATTGTATCAGACAGAAACAAGGTGGTCCTCAGCCATTTCTGGAAGGAACTGTTCAGATTACGAGGGACTGTCTTGAAGAGGAGTACAACATTTCATTCCCACACAGATGGCTATGTGGATGTGGCCATTAGGAGTATGGAGATGTTCCTGCATTGTTTTGTATCAAATAGGCTGAAGCTGTGGGCAAGGTGGATTGCTTGGGCTAAGTATTGGTGCAACACTTCATATCGTACTGCATCCTAGACCACTCATTTCAGGATTTTGTATGGGTGGGAGTCACCTCACCTGATATACTATGGGAATAGACACCAATATCTAGTGTGGACTAGAACTTGGAAGGGAGGGACAAAATATTGATAGAACTCAAGAGATATTTATCGAGGGCTCAACAAACCATGAAAATGAAGGCTGATGGACATAGGAAGGAGGTACAATTTGAGCCTGGGGATACGATTTATTTGAAGCTGAGACCTTATCATTTGAAGACACTGGCCAGGAGAAGAAGTGAGAAGCTTTCCCACATTGTTTTGGACCTTATGAGATTATGGCATGCATTGGGTTAGTGGCATAATGTTTGAGGCTATCATCATCATCATCAATGCATCTGATGTTTCATGTTTCACAGTTGAGATGTGCTATTAGAGACCACACATCATCGTCTTCACTACCTACGACTCTAGTGGAAAGACATGAAGGTGTGATGGGAGCAGAGGATGTGTTGATTAAGTGGAATGATCTACCAAAGTATGAAGTAATGTGGGAGCCTTATAAAGTGATACACAAGCAGTTCCCATCATTCTATCTTGAGGGCAATGTGCTTCTTTGGGATGGAAGTATTTTTACACCATTGGTCCAAGAGGGACCGATCTGCACCCAGCGACCGACCCACCCCAGCTAGCAGCCAACTAATTGGGTCAGCATGAAGCAACGGAATGGATTATCACCTGGGAAGATTTCAATGCCCATGTGGTGCCCACCACGGCTCTAATCAGGTACGCGAGGAGAAGAAATTAAGGGGAGTTTTGGGGGGAGAGTTGAGGGGGGTTTTGGGGGTTTTATTAGGGCTAATAACCTATAATTTGTTTTTTTATGTTTTGGATTCTTGCCGTGCCTAGGGTTTGTGGAGAGACGGTCTTCCTCTCGAATTGTAGATCACACTTTTATCTTGTTTGCTTACTTGGATATTAGTAAAATTAGCCCTAATTTGAGCTTTCCTATTAATTTTTTGCAATTTATTCCATGTTTTTGGCTTCAATGCGCATCAGTTTTACAGTTGGAATACTTAGTTTGCTTCATACAATTTGTTCCTTTATACGTAAGATATGTCAGAGAGAGCAAAAATTAGATTCTAGACAAATTTCTTAATTTAGGGATCTGCCGTTTATTAAAATGTGGAAATAAAAGTAAGTTGACATAGTTCTGGTCATTGAAATTGTCTTTCTTCACTGGTTTAGAAGTCCTTCTAAACTTGAATCAATCTCTAATATATGGTGTTTGTACGTCTAAAAGTGATTAAAAACATTGGGACATCAAAATTGTTTATTCCAGCCCCTTTCTTTTTGCAACTATTGCTGTCAACAAGTTACGAAACATTCAAGCAAGCATTCCACACATGCAAGACAAGCAAATAAACATGCAACCATGCAATTCATGCATCCATCACATCCACATTTCATTAGTTTTCTTCTTTTTTACATATGCAAGTACTTTACATTGCATGAAAGAAAAATAAGGAAAAACATAAACATGAAGCATCCTAACAAATGGAATTAACACATGAATTATCCATATAGCTTTCATATGAAACTTCATGCATTTATTTTAAACATATGTACATTCACACACACATGTATGCGTACATATATCTATTCAAATATAAATACATAGGCTTAAAGTAATTTTTAATATACACACATACATATATAGTTGAAAATACATTATATAATAATTTGCATGCATATACATAAATATACAAAGATATTTGAAAAAGAAATGCCTTCTTGTACCTACACTTTTTGAGTTTGGAGGATTTTTTGTTGTTGTTTCATATAAATCTCATCTAGGACTTCATTGAAAAAAATTGTCATCAATTTATTGCATTTTTTTTAAGTCAAATTGTGTAACAAGTGTCTTGATAACTCTAAATGAGTCCATCTTAATTACATGATAAAAAATATCCTTATTATTAATTTTTAGCTGAGCGATTTTTTTAGCAACAAGTATTACTTTTTATCTGCCTATCTTGCCTAATGAGCATCTTTTTATATAATAAATACATTTATAATCTATGTTTTTTGCTCTACTAAACAACTCAATAAGATTCCAGATCTTATTACATGCCATGAATTTCATCTAATATTTCATGGCATCATATCATAAATTAAATTCTTTGATCTCATAGCTTGTGAAGTATTTTAAGATTATTTTCAACTCCAATGTTATGGTCCAACTCTTTAAGCTGCACAATATAGTTACTAGGAATTGGTGAAAAATCATTAGTAAACATTTTTAAATGTTATAAAGTCCGCCTATTGTGATGTTGATTGTTCAAATGGAAAGAACATCTCATGAATAATTGGATATGTTGGTTGATTATTAGCAACTTATATAATTCTAATTTTTGGTCATCTAACAATCAGTTGAACTAGAGGAATGTTATAAACAATAATCAACCTATCATTTGAAATGAAAGGTGGAGTATTAATGTTCTTTTTCAGCAATTAAAATTGTAATTTTTCTCTCCTGCTAATAAAGTCATTTTCAAAAAAAGATTATATTCCTCTATTCCAATTCCATAATTTTAGTGTTATCTGATAAATAATAAAATCTATAACGCTTACATCTCTCAGCTTATTTTATAAAAATTCCACTAACAATTTTTTGTCCAACTTATTATCATATGAATTATAATCTCTCACTTCACATAAGCTTGTGTAAATGTCGCAACTTAGTTTACAATTTTTTCACAATTTAAAAGATATTTTAGGAACAAAGTTGTTTGGCACTTGATTTAATATATATACTACATTGTTAAAAGTTTCAATTCATAAAAAAATTAGGTAATTTGCTGTACTATTTATGTTCTTCACCATGTTCATCAAAATTCAATTGATTTTCTTAGCTACATCATTCAGATTAGGTGAGATAAGTAAACAATGTGAGACTATCATCCCATTCTCTTAAGGGAACTTCGTAAATGAATCAGCTGCCTAGCTATCTTTAGTGTATCTCTTATAAAATTTGTCATTTTGATGCATTTTTCGTATTAATGTTCTACTTTGCCTTAAAAAAAGTGGTAGTCAAAGCAAGCATATCGATATTAAGTACATAGCAATAAGAGAATGGATTAAGAAGAATACAGTGGTCATTGAGCATGCAGACACTAACTTGATGATAGTTGATCATTTAACTAATTGAATGTCACCACAAAGTTATAAGGATCATATAGACCGTATGGATTTTGTTCTTTCTAGTTGGATTCATTATAAAATGAATATTATTAGTGATACTTATATGATTGTGATGCCTTTCAGATTTTTTTATTTGTTATTAATATGATAAACATCATTGAGTTGAATCCCAAATAAATATATGATTTCTTCATTTAAGGGCGTATGAATGATAGCCATAATCATTATGATACATAGAATATAGTACTCGCTCTTAGAGAATATATCATCATATTCTTTGAATTTTTTTCTTAATATAAGAATAAAAAATATTTGGATCAAATCAGAGAATGCTAGTTCTCGGAATTGAAATCTGTTCCAAATTTTGTTTCCACTAGTATGAAGAACGTTGAACAGTTTCTCTATTTTTTTAATAGTGCAAGCAAAATTTTGGATAATTTTAAGTTATGGAAACTAAAAAAATCCAGCCCATTGACTATCCTTGTGAAATTATCAAGATTTGAACCCCCTGCCAGTTTTACTGTGAAAATTTAGAAGATTATAATTTACCACCAGCTTGATTTCATCTAGGAAGGCTATTATGCTTTCTGAGTCTGGTTCTTATTATTGTCAACTTGTTGCTTCTGGTTTTACGATGCTATTATGGGCATTGTTATTTGTGTTTATTGATGTTGGAGTATACATTTTCATGTTGAATTTTACTCTGGTAAATTATATAAGAATTTTACTCTGGTAAATTATATAAGCTTTTCAACTTTTGGGTTGATGATGATTAGCATTACTACTTTCAAAGGCTTTCTTTCTTGTGCTAAAATTATAATAAGAATTTTTGTATTGCTTTTACCAGCTTATTGGCATATCGAAGTTCATCAAAACATTGTAGGATGTCTACGTTTTCCATAGGATTGTAATGTTCAACTTGTGAACTCTTGCTTCAAGTTGGTGAATTTTTTCATTGAGATCTACATTTTTTGTTGTTGTTGTTGTTGTTGAAATCCAAAAATTTTGCTCTAAATATGACTTTAGAGATGGCCTTATGCACCGGCCACCTTGTCTATCTAACAAACCTTCATACAGTTTCTGAATGTATTGCCTCATTTATGCTGCTAAATGAGCCAACTAGTGATGGAACTGTTGATCCATTTTGCTATGTTTTATTAATTTAATGCTTAATCATCCTGTCACCTCATTTTGACTAAATCGTCTCTTTAACAGTGTGCATCATCAATACAAGGACTGGGATGATAAGAATCCTAGATTGTTGACATGCAATCCAAATACCAAAATTGCTCCTGGCACTCTTACTCCTCAGGAAGTAACTACTGATGCATATATTGTCTTCACTTATGATGTTATTTTCCAGGTATTGACAGCATCTTCTTTCCTTCCATCCAAAAAAAAAAAAAAGGCTTAATCGTTGGCTCGGCTTCTTTCAGCCCAGCGGACTCAAATGGGCATCTCGTTGGGACACTTACCTTCTGATGAATGATGATCAAATCCATTGGTTTTCCATCATAAATTCCTTGATGATAGTCCTTTTCCTTTCTGGAATGGTTGCTATGATCATGATGAGAACTCTCTATAGAGATATAGCTAACTACAATCAGTTGGAGACTCAGGATGAAGCCCAAGAAGAAACTGGCTGGAAACTAGTCCACGGTGATGTTTTCCGTCCTCCTGTTAACTCCGGTCTTCTCTGTGTTTACGTCGGAACGGGTGTTCAGTTCTTAGGAATGACCCTGGTGACCATGATGTTTGCCTTGCTTGGCTTCTTATCTCCTTCAAATCGTGGGGGTCTCATGACCGCCATGGTTCTGCTTTGGGTTTTCATGGGCCTGTTCGCTGGCTATGCCTCCGCTAGGCTATATAAGATGTTTAAAGGCACAGAATGGAAAAGGATAACCATGAAAACTGCATTCATGTTCCCCGGTATTGTATTTGCAATTTTCTTGGTTCTAAATGCTCTTATCTGGGGTGAAAAGTCTTCGGGAGCTGTTCCCTTCGGGACAATGTTTGCTTTGGTTTTCCTTTGGTTTGGCATATCGGTGCCTCTAGTTTTTGTGGGCAGTTATCTTGGTTTCAAAAAGCCAGGAATTGAGGATCCAGTGAAGACCAACAAAATCCCCAGGCAAATTCCAGAGCAAGCTTGGTACATGAAGCCAACATTCTCTATGCTCATTGGCGGCATACTTCCATTTGGTGCAGTGTTCATTGAATTGTTCTTCATTTTGACATCCATATGGCTGAATCAGTTTTACTACATATTTGGTTTCCTCTTCCTGGTCTTCATTATTCTCTTCATCACTTGTGCTGAGATCACCATTGTTCTCTGTTACTTCCAGTTATGTAGTGAGGACTATCACTGGTGGTGGAGGGCTTACTTGACTGCAGGATCCTCTGCACTGTACCTCTTCTTGTATGCTACATTCTACTTCTTTACGAAGCTCGAGATAACAAAGCTCGTCTCGGGGATTCTCTACTTTGGATATATGCTGATTGCATCGTATGCTTTCTTCGTGTTGACGGGGACGATCGGCTTCTATGCCTGCTTCTGGTTTGTCCGAAAGATTTATTCTTCTGTGAAGATAGACTAATTTTGGACGGCAGGCCTGAGATTCTGGTTTGAAAGGGTTGCAGCAGAAAAAGGATGTTAGTAATGGCGCCTGCAAGCGTAGTTAATATTTTAAGGGGCCATTGTTGAATGTTTGAACTTTGTGTTTTTGGCTATGTATGAGGGAGCTGCTTTTGTTTCTAGGTTTAATAGATGCACTCTTTTCTTTGTATTATTACATCAAGTAACTAAACTGTTTTGCTTGGATTGTAACATAAACTAATTAAACTATAAATGGAGGTTTTCTGACAGCAATGCCCATGATGTTGAATGAGTTGGACAAATTTTACGAGTTAAAAGAATATATTCACCATTTATTGAACCAAAAATGCACTTATGCTATGATTATTTATTTGTTTTAATTAATATAAGATATTAGAGATTTAATAATGATGATATATTGTGTTTTCATATAAAAATAAGAGCGAAAAAACGTATCCTTCATCAGTACAGCTTTGTCTCTTTCAGGCTTTGGGTAAGGAAAAAAAATTAATTCATGTTATAAGTGGCTGGTTTATGGTCAAGTTTCTGCTACTGTATATATATGGTTTAAAATTATTAAATTTACTCTTAGAAAACATATGAAATTCTAATTAAATTTTTTTATCACTCATTTGAAATTTTTTTTAAAAATTGTTTCAAGGTTTAACTTTTGAAAACATGTTTTGCACCACTTTTTGTCTCACCTTTGGCCGAAGGGACTGATTATTTATGAGAAGGTTGACATCGACGACCATTCTCCGGTGGTAGATAAATCACTATCATCACCCCCATAAGATAGATTTTACATTTTGAAGTGGTATAATTTTGACTGTGTGTATATAAAAATTGATGTGATAGCACCAGACCCGAATCTAGGCTTATTCATCTCTAAATTCCTCCTAAAGCTTGAAAGCAATATGGATTAGCACAGAAAGCTTGTTAGGAAGTCTTTTCTTTGAAGAATTGAACAAAACTCAAATTTTTGTAGATCATTAAAACAAGAAGACTATTTGAAGTTCAGATGAGAGTTGATAGAATACCTACTAGGTCACTTTACTCATATTTGACTTTGCCTATTCTAAATCAGAATTTTCATCTTTTGCATTCTAAAAATAAAGTATTTTGTTAAAAATGGGTACACCCTAGCCTTGAAATGATGAGAATTTTTGTTAGGCTTTGCGTTAAATTTTCAGACGGTAGATTAGATTGCAAAGAAAACACTTAGAGATTTCACTCCCATTTTACAATGATAAGATCTGAGGCTTGAGGCTCTTGTAGGTGCAGACTTATAGGTTAATCTCCTTTCTCGATAACGAGAGAGTACTTCTGATTAAGACTAGTCATTGCGGAGTTGATCACTGAGTATAAAGTAGTGGCAATTTAATTTTTAGATTATAGAAATTAATCATCATGAGCGTGGAGTAGATTGTGAAGGGAATAACGACAAACCCAATCAAAATCCCATTATTTTATCTTTTTAAGTATAGTTCTCTAGTCTACTTATTCGAAGGAGGTAGTTGACCCAAATTGACAAAACAATCTTTATCAATAGTCGTGTTTTGTTTCATTGAAGCGAATCTTATAGACTTTGGGTGGATGTTTTTCTGAAGAGGTAAATCCAATTTGATCTTTGCTTATAAAAAGTTATGTTAGATAACATATATTCTATGATTCACAACTTAAAGGATCAAAAAACAATTGAGGAATATGTGAGCTACAATTGTGTTTATAATATATTGGAGTTGTTGAGCCATACCACCCAGTTAGAGGGCTTTAGTGGTAAACACTATATCTGTGGAGTTGTTGGACTAATATATGGACAGAGGACTTCGACCATGACCTTAATTTTTATGATCAGACCTAATGCTTCGAGTTAATTAAGGTGCAAACTACGGTCAGATGGTATTAATATTTCATTTTAATTTCCAAATAATTATTCAGAAACTTCCAATATATAAAAGAGAGAATAATTCACAAAGTGCAATAAAGTTGAAGCATCGAGAAACAACAACATAATCAAAAGGCAATATCCTAAGTGAGTACTAAATATATGTTAATATCTTAAGAAAACAGTACAAAGAAACAATCATCATAAATAACTTGCAATAGAAGCCCTCCTGTAAACTAAGACTCTCATGCCAGACATATTAACCTAAAGCTTTTCTTTTCTTGAAAAAAAAATTAATTTGGACTATAAGTTTGACTTAGTGAGTGAATATAATCTTTACATGCATTAAATTATCATTCCAGTGCTATGCATGAATGACAAAAAAACATTATTTGTTTCTTTATAAAACTTTAAACTTTCATATTTAATTTATCTCTTCTCATTTAACTTTTAAGTATTTATCATTCTTAACATATTTAAAAGTCATAACATGATTACTATCATATGCGAAGGTATCTTCAATATGTACCCATATATATCCTAAAACATGTACAAGAAGGGACCTTCAAATTGTACTTGAAAGCACACTTTTACTATTTCCTTTAACGCACATGGTACATCATATTTTCTGCAGCACCATCTGCCGGTAATCTTGTATGAGCTAACATTTATATTTTCATTTCATATTAATTAATTTAAAATCTTTCAAAATGTGCATTCACGTGTCAATTATTTTCTTCTTATTTATGATACCATTTTAGACTTTCAAAATGCGAGATATGAATGAAATACTTATTTTAAACCATTTAATAAAAAAATTATTCATTTATTAAAACATCAATTTAATCACAAAAGAAAATAATCATTCACCTTGTTTGATGTGACAACAATT
This sequence comes from Phalaenopsis equestris, assembly GCF_001263595.1. NCBI lineage: Eukaryota > Viridiplantae > Streptophyta > Magnoliopsida > Asparagales > Orchidaceae > Phalaenopsis > Phalaenopsis equestris. The sequence continues at coordinate 208,811 of NW_018165258.1, read as the reverse complement.
CTAAATTTTAAATCTTTTGAAAAAGAAATTCGTCAATCTCTGGCAATACAAAACACGATAATAAATTTAGTACTTACATTTGTCCCTCTAAATATTTTGAAAACTAATAAAACCTTATACATACATTTTCTTTCTTCTTTTAATAAAGTTCACAATTTATTACAAAGCAAAGCTTCCTCGATTATTTAATATCTATCATTAATATAACTCATTATTACTAATAAAAAAAATGTTAAATTGAAGAATTGTTTATTAATTCAATAAAAATCATAAAACAATTTAAACACAATTCAATTTACTATTTAGCCAAAAATTAAAACTTTAACTTGCCTATTTGGTCAGACTAATCTCCTTTCTTATATTTAGAGTTCTGATTCAATAAAATATTGCATTAACTAAATAATACGCCCTCACACACATATATAGTAATTCATAATATAATATATTTACTTATTAAAACATTAAACCACCCTACCCTCGTTCACACGATCGGCTTAGGAGAGGAAAAAATATTATACCGAGGTGCAAAACTACATCCGAAGTCCAATAAAATCTTGGCATGTGTCGCCGTGTGCAAGCCACAATCCCACTGAATAAAAAATGAAAAAGTTCTTTATTTTAATGCGCGACTCGGCCTGAATCAACCACCCATTGCTTCGAAATTCCATTACAGTTTTTTTGTCAAGTTATTGAGATTTATTGTGGTGTTACTCGAGTGGTATTGCAGCGATTGTGGAGCTATTTGAGTGGTGCGGGGATTTTCTTTTTCGTGGGCTGGTGTTATTGCAATTTTTCGTGGTGTTATTGAGGTGTTATTTGAGTGACATTGTGGCGGCTGTGGTGCCATTGCAGTTTTTTGTGGAGTGATTGTGGTTATTTGGTGCTATTGTGATTAATTGGTTGTATTGCAGTTTTTTTATGGAGTTATTGAGGTTTATTTTTACATTTTAATTTTTACATACATACCTCTTGTATAACATAAAAAAATAACATCATTTTTATTTTTACGTACATACCATCCAATTCTTATACCACATAAGAAATATATACTCATTTTGGGAATTTACATACAAGAATTGGGTGGTATGTATGTAAATGCCCAAAATGAAAATATATTTATGTATTTCCCAACTCTTGTATTTACAAACCACCAAAATGAAAATATACAAAACATAAATATATTTTCATTTTGGGCATTTACTTACAAACCACCCAATTCTTGTATTTATATATCTAGCACTTATACTTTAATTTTTGCATTTATATCTCTAAAAATTTTTATATCACATAAAAATATCATCATTTTAATTTTTAAAAATTAAAATAAACCTCAATAAAACGAACGAACCCTATAATAACACTAAATAAACTCAATAACCACAAAAAAAACCACAATAATACTACAACCACAACCATACCACTCAAATAATATCACAATAAATTACAATAACACTTCAATAACTCCACAAAAATCACAATAACACCAAATAACCTCAATAACTCCACAAAAAAATCACATTAACACCACAATTGCCACAATGCCATTCAAATAACATTACAATAAACCTCAAAACACTTCAATAACTTCACAAAAAAACAATAATAACACAAAATAGCATCAACAACATCAAATAACATCAATAAGTCCACAAAAAACCCTAATAATATATTAATAAAAAAAAAACCATAATAACACCATAATAATAGTAGTTGAGAATAACACAATAGAGCAGTCGCAATGCCACTCATATAAAATCAAAATAATACCTCAATAATACTATAATAATACCACAACAATACTACAATAACACAATAATAACACTGAAATAACAACATTCGAAAATACCACCACAGCCCCACAATACCACTCAAATAACACCACAATAAACCTCAATAACACTAAAAAATCAAAATAACACTAGCCCACAAAAAAAAACAGGAATAACACTAGCCCACAATAAACCTCAATAACACCACAAAAAACTACAATAACACAACACCCGCCGCAATACCACTGAAATAAAACCACAATAAATCTCAATAGCACCTCAATAACTCCGCAAAAAATCGCAATAACTCTAAATAATCATAATAACACCAAATGTTTTAGTATTGTTATTGTGTTATTATGGTATTCATGTTGTATTATTAAGGTAATATTTTGGTTTTACATGAGTAGTATTGTGGCAGCTCTCTTGTGTTATTCTCGACTAGCATTATTATGGTGTTATTGCAGTTTTATGTCTACATGAATATATTTATTGAGTGGTCGGCATGCAAATGCCCAAAATGAAAATATATTTCTCATGTGATATAAGAATGGGGTGGTATGCATGTAAAAATTAAAATGATTATATTTTTTATGTGATTCAAGAATTGGGTGGTATGTATGTAAATGCCCAAAATGATAATATATTTCTTGAGTGATATAAGAATTGGGTGATATGTATGTAAATATTAAAATGATGATATTTTTTATGTGATACAAGAATTTGGTGGTATGTACATAAATTAATTTTTTTATGTGATACAATAACTGGGTGGTATGTATGCAAATATTAAAATGATAATATTTTTTAAGTAAAAATAAATCTCAATAGACTGGTGCCGCTCAACTAGAGCACTAAGGCTTCTTTTTTCCTTTGACTTCTCATTCTTCTTCTTCTTCTTTTTATTCCTTCCTCTCCTTTGCACTTGTGCAAAAAGCCATGACTACCTTCTATGAGCATGACAGAGATTTATCTCTCGTTCTCTTTGCTCTTGCTTTCGTTTTAGGGTTTGAATGTACGATACAAATCTTAAGTTAAAACCGACTAGGTGCTTATCTTAGTGCCTATTTGATTTGTTTTGATCTTTATCATTTAATATTTATTTATTTATATACTTTATTTTTGTTATTACATTAATGACACAAATTATTTTGAGCTTGAAAATATTAGTATGTGTGATTAATGCCAAATTTGTCATCCTCCACAAATTATTTTGAATGGTGGATGGAGTTAGTTCTTGGATTTAAATGAAATATTTCATTTAAACATTTTATGCTTTAATAATTTAAATTATTAATATTTTTGGATAGTCCACTTCAGTTGTGATTCATAATCAATATGACAGTCAGTAGTGTAAAATTAAATGATAATTCATGTTTTTAATTTAATCATAAATAATTTTTTTCTTGAATATCATTAGTGTACAACTGCAATTCTTGTAAGGAAGAATAGATTGGCCTAATGGGAACTTAGTCCTATCCACTTGAGTTCTTGTGAGGAGGAGGAGGAGGAGGTTCATACTGACTTAGTGAAAGCTATCAATTTCAATTCTTGTGAAAAGGATGTTTAGACTGGCCAAGGTGGGACTTTCTACATTAACATATATCCAAAGTAGCACAGTCTAAAACATATATAACTTAAAGAATTTAGATTTAACATTTGAAAAAAGAGATCTTTGGAGGTTTTAAAATACATGAAGGCTTTTAAAAGTAAATTTATTTTAATTTAAAGTCTTTTTACCCCACACAAGATTATCATTCATTTTTTAATGCCTTTAATGGTGCCCGGAGCTCGTCGTTCGCGGGCGCCGCCAATTCTCTTGTTGCGTCCGGTCAGCTTCTGTTGTCGGTAAAAGTGTTAGAGTCGCCGCTCTGTTTATCTATTTTATTACCCAATTCTCTAATTTACCTTATTCTTTTGGATCAAGTGAATGATTCTCAGGTATCAAGGAATTAGGAGAAAGAGAAGAGGCAAATAAAGATAGAAAACAAGAGAAATTTTGGGTGGTAAACTTATGATGGACTCTAGAATTTCAAATTCTCATATAAGGAAAACCACATAAAAAGTCTGATAACCAGAGATTTAGGTTGATCACCTATTTTGAATTCTTTGTTTTCCTATAAGAGCAAGCTCCTATAGTTAATTACATCTCAGGTAATTCTAGATTTACCTAAGAAAACTCTTGATTAACATTAATATTTGTTCTTCTAAGATGTCAAGATCACGTAAAAAAAAAATCAAATGCTTATTCTAAGGGTAATAGATTTCTAAGAATCTGATTCTACCCTAAAGGTTTTGTTCTGCTTGATCATGTCATGTCGTTTTATTTTATTTTATGTTGTTTTATGTTTTTCATGTCATTTTTGTTTTTTTTTTGGTTCATGGCTATCCTACAAGTTTTTGATTTTGTGGCTATCCTAAAAGTTTTGGTTTTTGTGGCTATCCTAAAAGTTTTGGTTTTGTATTATGTCATGTCACCTTGTTTATGTCATTTTTTTTTGTTTGGCTTTGTTATATCGTGTCATTTTTGTTTTGTTTACATCATGTCATGTTGTTTAATTTTGTTTTGGTTTTGTTGTCTTGAAATTCTGCTTTTGAATGTCATCCTACAAAACAGAGTTAGCATACTCTATAACATGTAAAGGAAATCTAAAGTGAAATTTCATTTTCATGTCCCTAATAAACCTGCAAAAAAAATATGATTAGCATAAAATCATGTTTTTACTTTATTAGTATTGGTTGGTTATTTAATTGATTGAATAAGTTTTAAACGACCCAGTCAAGTTGTCATGGCTCCATTGTCCCGGGATCGTAAAAATGTTCAAATTTACATAGTACGAAAGGTGTTTAAACCAGGACCGGAAGATTCTTGTCAACAACCACAGATTGTGTCGTCCAAGAAATCTTCATAAATCTGAACATAGTTGTTCCAGTATAATTTTTAATGTGTTTTAAGATGAATTTTATGTCGTTTATGTCGGTGAGTTGCATTTTTATGATGCCATTTGTTTTAGGTCAAATGTCGATTAGACCGAAAGAGTTTAATTGAAACTTAAGATGTCTATGAAACTTATGTTTTTGAAGATGATGCAGGTAGAACTTAGAGTTCCAAGTCCAATGTAAGTAGGACTTAAGGTGCTCTAGGTTCAATGTAGGTAGAACCCACATAACAAAATGGTTTAAGTCCAATGTAGGTAGGACTTAAAATGTTTTAGGTTCAATTTAGGTAGAACCTAAAGATTTAAAATGATTTAAGTTCAATGTAGATATGTCTTAAGATGTTTTAGGTTCAATGTAGGTAGAGCCTAAAGATTTGAAATGGTTTAAGTCCAATGAAGGTAGGACTTAAAATGGTTTTAGATTCAATTTAGGTAGAACCTAAAGATTTAATATGGTTTAAGTCCAATGTAGGTAGGACTTAAAATATTTTAGGTTTAATTTATGTAGAACCTAAACATTTAATATTGTTTAAGTCTAATGTAGGTAGGACTTAAAATGTTTTATACCCAATGTAATTGGGGTCTAAGGTTAATTTTGGTTCAAGTTGGTTTGAACTTAAATTTAAAATTGTCTTAAGTCCAATATGGTTAGGAATTATAGTTGGGTCAATTTAAGTTCAATGTAGGTTGAACTTATAATCTAAGATTTAGGTCAACTTGAGTTGAACCTAAGAGTTTAAGTTGCATCTAGTTTGGGTTGACTTGAGTTCAAGTTGGTTTAAACCCAAGGATTTAAGTTGTATAAGATTTGAATTAACTTAGGATCAAGTTGGTTTAAACCTAAATGTATGAGTTGAGTCAGGTTCAATTTGGTTGAACCTAAGTTAAAGGTTTGATTTAGGTTCAGTATAAGTAGAACCTAAGATTTGGTTAACCTGGGTTCAAGTTGAGTTGAAACCTAAGTTTGAAGTTGAGTTAGGTTCAATTTAGGTTGAACCTAAAGTTGATGCCGACTTAGGTTCAATTTGAGTTGAACCTAAGTTAATGGTTTGATTCAGGTTTGATATATGTTGAACCTAAGATTTGGTTAACTTGGGTTCAAGTTTAGTTAGGTCCTATTTAGGTTGAACCTAAAGTTGATGTTGACTTAGGTTCAATTCGAGTTGAACCTAAGTTAAAGGTTTGATTTAGGTTTGTTATATGTTGAATCTACGATTTGATTAACTTGGGTTCACGTTGAGTTGGGTTCAATTTTGGTTGAACCTAAAGTTGATGTTGAGTTAGGTTCAATTTGAGTTGAACCTAAGTTAAAGGTTTGATTTAGGTTAATTATATGTTGAACCTAAGATTTGGTTAACTTGGGTTCAAGTTGGTTGAACCTAAGTTTGAAATTGAGTTAGGTTCAGTTTAGGTTGCACCTATAGTTGATGTCGACTTAGATTCAATTTGAGTTGAACCTAAGTTAAGAGTTTGATTTAGGCTCGGTATATGTTGAACTTAAGATTTGGTTAACTTGGGTTCAATTTGAGTTGAACCTAAGTTTGAAGTTGAGTTAGATTTAGATTTGGTTGAACCTAAAGTTGGATTAAAGTTTAGGGGTAATTAAACATAATTTGGGTAAGGTTTAATTGATTAATTAAAATTGATTAGGACTAAGTCTAATTATGGTTTAAGGGTTAATTAAACCTATTGTAAGTAAGGTTTAATTGATTAATTAGAATTAATTAGGACTATGTCTAATTATGGTTTAAGGGTTAATTAGTAAGGTTTAATTGATTAATTAGACATAATTAGGGCTAAGTCTAACTATGGTTTGAGGGTTAATTAAACCTATTGTAAGTAAGGTTTAATTGATTAATTAGAATTAATTAGGACTATGTCTAATTATGGTTTAAGGGTTAATTAGTAAGGTTTAATTGATTAATTAGACATAATTAGGGCTAAGTCTAACTATGGTTTGAGGGTTAATTAAATCTAATGTAAGTAAGGTTTAATTGATTAATTAGACTTAATTAGAGTTAAGTCTAATTATAGTTTGAGGGTCATTAAACCTTATTTAGGTAAGGTTTAATTGAAATTAAATTTATTTAGTGTTAGGTCTAATTATGGTTTAAAGGTTAATTAAACCTAATGTAAGTAAGTTTTAATTGATTAATTAGACTTATTTAGGGTTAAGTCTAATTAGGTTTTAAGGGTAATTAAACCTATAAGTAAGGTTTAATTGATTAATTAGACTTATTTAAGTTTAAGTCTAATTATGGTTTATGGTTTAATTAAACCTAATTAAAGTAAGGCTTAATTGATTAATTCGACTTATTTAGGGTTAAGTCTAATTATGATTTAAGGGTTTAATTGATTAATTAGGCTTAATTAAGGTTATGTCTAATTAGGTTTTAAGGGTAATTAAACCTAATGTAAGTAAGTTTTAATTAATTAATTAGAATTATTTAGAGTTAAGTCTAATTCAGGTTTAAGGATAATTAAACCTAATGTAAATAAGGTTTAATTGATTAATTAGACTTAATTAAGGTTAAAAATAATTATAGTTTATTGAGTTAAACCTAATGTAGTTAAGGTTTAACTAGGTTTAATTAGATTTAAAGATGGTTTAAACCTAAATAAAATTTTGGAGGGGTTCACCTGGATGAAATCTAAGTGTTAGATTAAGTCTAGATTGAATCATATTGAGTCTAAAGGGTTAGACTCATTTGTCATGATGATGTGATTTAGACCCTATGTCATTTAGGTCTAAAGGTTACGCCTTAGTTAAGGCTAGTGTCTATGCCTAAAGATATCTAGGATAAATATGTAACTTTTCATTTTTATAATTTTAACCCTAGAGATGAAATGTCATTTTAAAATTTGTAAATGGTAAAAAATTTATCATTTTTAGAGTTTAAAAACATCACTCTAAGTTTTCTAACCATTTTTAATTTAAATTTCTAATTTATTTCATTTTTATAATTATTTTAAAGATAATTACAAAAGTATGATAGAAATTAAGAAATTGAGCCATAGGGAGCACTTACTAGCCTTGGGAAAATTATGGAAGATTCATGAAGACATAAAGATAATTTCCTAAAAATTTCAGAAGTTTTGAAATTATAAATAATTTTTAATAATTAAATTACTCCATGGAGTAATTAATTAATTAAAAATTAAATATATTTAGTTAAATTCCTGAATTTATGTCCAAAATATTCTACTCATTATTCTGACTTCAAGGGTTATTTTATTTTAGTTTTTTTATTTTTATGTTAAAAGATATGGAATTTTGAAATTTTGGACATTTTTTGTATTTATTGAATTTCTTACTTAAAGAAAATTCCACGCGGCAGCTGACTCATTCCTCGGATGCTCCGAATTTGACACGGTGAGGTTTTATTCGCTGGGATTTTACACGTGTAAGCCACGTGGCCCACGATTTAAATTATTTTGGATGGACAGATCTGTTGTCCGACTTAATCGGAGCCATTCATTTCCAATACAGGGAAATGAATGACATCCATTCATCGCCCCTGGGGGATGGTAAGCCGAGAACCATCCATGATCCAAGGACAATTTCTTGCTTGATTTTCCATGAAATCGAGTGAAATTTTTTCCTAAAGATTCATCGTGAGAGGGCGAACCCATCCATATAGTGATGTATGGGTTGTGAAATAGTTTATTTCACAATTGACCAAACCGAACAAGATTTAGGTCTAAATGGCCATACCTTGGCTTGATGAAGTGAAGTTTCAATCAAGTTTGTCTGGAACAATCACCAAGTCCTTGCGGAGCTCCTGGTATGCTCAACTTGGATTAAAATAAGGTGAATTTATGACTTCACTGAAATGGGCTCATGAATTCATTGAAGAGCATGTTAGAGCCAATGGAAGTAGACAATGTCGATTGAATTCTTCCTATCTTAGGTCAAGGATGGATTTGAGAGAGTTAATTTGAAGCTTTGAAGGGTTTTATGTCAAACCCAAAAATGGTTTGATTTTTGGGCAGAAAAATTAGATGAGATCAGTGAGCTTCAAGGCTTGATTCTATTGGGAATCATTTGCCTATAGGATGGGGAAGAAGTTCATTGTTAAGGGTCTTTGGATTCAAGGATTGTGGATGGGTCTCTCTTTTTGTTTTTCTCAAGTTAGCCTATATATAAACTTAGAAGATTCATGGCTGACATTGGGTTCACTTGGGGAAGGCTATAACCATGCCATGATTGTTAGGGGATAAGATTGCAGGCTATGGATATCCATGGCTAAACTTCCCATGGTTAATCCATGATAAACTCAACTAAGGTGAAGGGTGGTGTTTATTTTGGCTTCTCCCCATTGGTTAACTCAAAAGGTGGATAAGGACTTCTTTTTGACTAATTTTACCTTTCCCATATGAGTTGTACCAGCCATTTAATGAAGCTTGAAGGAATTGACACATAATCCCTCTCATTCCTCATTTACCATAAAATGTCATGATGAGGCCAATTATGGTAGAAATAATGATTTAGATAAGCTTCTCTTCAATTTGATTAGAGAGGAGGTGAGTGGTGATTCACCTATATCATTTTTCAAGTTTAACATGAGAGAATGACACCTTTTACATCCATTCAAGATGGTCTCTTGACTAGCTTGAACCTTGGTTACCATGGTGGCTAATGGATTTGTCATGGGGTTAGCCAAGTCATGATGAAGTCCAATGGGTTGTGCATGACTTATTACTAATAGGTCTTGAATTATCTTTAGGGTTTTGAATATGAATTATAGGCTTTGATGTAGCCAAGGAATTTGTCTTACCATGGGTTTAACTTATAAATTTTATTTAAACCCTATATCTAATAAACTACAATTTTATTCCTTTTAATTAATTAAATAATTAACTAATTAAAAGAATAAAATATTTTGGTGAAAAGACCAATTTTTTATCAAAATAGTAGGGTTGACCAAGTTTGATCAAGTTGACTATGGTTGACCAGGATTGATAACGGTTGACCGGAGTTGACTAGTTTAGGTTCAGGGCTGGCCATGATGACTCTCTTAACCTTGTCATGGTTAGGTTGGTCAGGGGTCCATGTGGTGGTCATTAGGTCATGAATTGAGCAAATTTGATCATTTAGCTCAAAGGTTGACTAATACGGTCCATATGGTGACCATTAGGTCATGGATTGACCATTTTAATCAAGTTCGACCTATTAGGTCGAAGGTTGGCAAGGATGGTTGATACAACAAAAATATGTGCATGTTTAGATCCATATTGTATACCTATGTTTGATGATATTGCACTTTAATGGAAGGTGTTTTGATTTTTTCTTACATGTTGTTGATGTTTAGGGCTTAAAGCAAAAAGAAAGCAAAAATGATGAAATTTGGAGTCAAAATGATGTTTTTGAAGAAATGCTCAGTGCTGGCAGCGCCGATGGCGCAAAACAAATTAACACAGAGATTTTTTACTCAGCGCCGAAGGCGCCAAAGGCGGTGCAGACCTCGTTTCTAGAAGGTTCGATGTATTTGGATGATTTTTTGAAGAGTTTTTGGAGGCACCTCTTGAAAAACCGACCTTGGGCTCTATTTGGGGTCGAATTTCATCAGAAAAAGCGCTCCTCTAAGTTTTTCACTCCTCTACTTTCATTTTTCGCACCACATCATTCCATTCCACTTCCATATTGGAGTCAATTAGTGATTTTGCTTTCATAGTTTAGATTTTCTATGGTGAGATTTAGTGCGAAACTTTCTGTAAGAGTGTTGGAGAAGGAGAAAAGTGAGAGATATCTTCTTCCTGCATTTCTAAGGAAAGACTACAAAGGATTTGCTTTGAGAAAGTGTTTTCAGATAAATATTGTTTGTTTATCAGTGTTGTATGAACTTTCTTTTATATATGAAATTTGTGTTTTGCTATTTCTTTCTCATGAAGTCTGAGTAGTTCCCTTTATCTTTCTCCCTACTCTGAGATATGGAGAAATGAAGAGATAATATGAATGTGCCAATATTAAATTGTAAAATAAATTGTGATAATTTTTCAACTTCAAACTTAATTTAGTTTTTGATTTGGCCAATTGAATTATTAAAATGTGTTGTGAAACATATGATCCGAGAAATGGAGTATGAGTTCTACGACAGAGTAAGGATCACATTTGTTTCCATGAAAGAGAACATCATTTATGGAATTAAGTGCAAATAATTAGGGAAATATTCTTTGTTGGGTGTAGAATTGGAGAACCTATAGAGTGACAGACTAAAATCTTGAATTCAGTCTTAGTGTTTAAAAACTGAAGTGAGAGCTAGCCCTCAGATGAAGGGAAGTTAGAGCTCTTGAGTGGAAGCCGGTATCCTCCTAGCCTAGCCATGAATTTTGGGACTAAACACTGAGATTAGTCAATGATTTCTATGCACAGTGAGATTAGTCAATGATTTCTATGCACTGTATCAGGGTAGAGAATTAAAATTGCTCCTATTTTGCACAATATATATTATGAACATTTATCTCATCTCATTTTACCATAGCCTCATTATAGTGGGAAAGATGCTTTTTCACATAAGAATCTCTGTTACATAAATATAATTAATAGATTAGTATTTACTTTTTTAACTTTTGCATATTTGATTTGATAATAGTTTAGAAATTTAATTTTGATTACATCTCAAAAATTGAAATTAGTGACAGTGATTTCAATTGACTTTCTACGAATTTTCTAGTAAATTTGTCATTTCAAATTTAAACCTTCCCCGTAGGATCGATATTTTAGGCTTAAATAGAAAGTCTATTATTACTTGATAATGATACGTATACTTGCCTAGAATATAAATATTAATTGATTATATTTAATTAAATTTTACACAATCTATCGCAACAAAAAAGTTGGATCAAGTTTTTGTCCCCATTGTATGGGGAAGGTAATAGTTCGAGGACTAATTTTCCATAAAAAAATTATTATTATTAAAAAAATAAAAATAAAATAAATTTAAAAATAAAAAACCAAAAAGAAATATTTTATTAGAGTGTTTTACTTTGCTTGCTTTATTTGTTTATGTAAAATATTGGATCTGAAGGTTTAGTACCATACAATTCAGAATTAGAACATACTATTAAAAAAATTTTAAAAAAATAAAGATAAATTAAAAATGTACAAGAAATGACGAATATCTTAGATAATCCAATAAATAAAAATAGACAAAGACCTTTAAAAGATTATGCGAATCCAACAACAATAAACTTCACTTGACTATTCAAAATTCTGATGTTGCTGCTTTTTCATTTGGGCTTAAACCTGGTATTATCTAAATGGTACAAAATAATCAGTTTAGAGGATCACCTATTAAATCTTCAATGGAAAAGGACAATGTCTAAGCTTGATAGTTTTCTTGAAATTTGTGCTACATTTAAATATAGCACAAATTTCAAGAAAACTATTATTCTTCAATGCTAAGAGAGTAGCTATTATTCATGATTCTGATGCAATGTCTATTTTGGCATCTCAAATCGTTGCTATTTCTAAAAAGATTTATCAAATGAGAATGAATTATTCTCAAGTACACCCAGTATTAGAGGAGAATTCACTAGGACATATTATTGATACTCAATCATCTTATGAAACTTTAAACGCTATAAATAATCAAACGCTATAAATAATCTTTAATTATTTTAACCCTAGAAGGAAACCTATTTCAACTATTTTAACACAATCCCTATTTCAACTATTTTAACCCTGGTTGGAAAAATCACTCTAATTTTAGTTGGAATAATTATAATAATTCAGTGAATCCAACCAGAAATCTAAACAATCAAGGAAATCCCAATTTTTGACCTTATTATCCTTCGGGATTTAACTCCAACCCTAACCCACAAGTTAAGGAAAAGAAGTGGACAATGGAAAAAGTAATGTTGAATATGGGAAATCAAATACAGAATCAAGGGGCTGCTATTAGAAATATTGAAAATCAATTAGGACATATTGCTACTACACTTAGTAATAGTCCTTCTGGAATACTTCCAAGTACTATGGAAGTTAATCCAAAAGATCAAAATAAAGAGAAAATTAAAGCTATTCAATTACGATGTGGAAAAGAAGTTGAAACAAGGATCCAAAGAGAAATTGAAGTTGATGATGAAAAGGAAGAAATGAAAAATGATCAACAGGAAAATGAACAAACACATAGCCCTGTAGAAAAACCATTACCTCCGTTTCCTCAAAGACTGAAATAGAAGAAAAAAGATAAATAATTTATAGAATTTTTGGAAATCCTTAAGAAGTTAACGATAAATATTCCTTTTGTTGAAGCTTTAGAACAAATACCAAGTTATGCTAAATTTATGAAGGATGTTTTAAACAAGAAAAGGAAGTTTATAGATCATGAGACCGTTGCACTTAGTGAAGATCGTAGTGCTATTATTCAAAAAAAGTTTCCTAAAAAATTAAAAGATCCTGGTAGTTTTACTATACCTTGTGCAATTGGAGAAATGTTTTACGGAAAAGCTTTATGTGATTTAGGAGCGAGTATCAATCTTATGCCTTTATCAATTTTTAAACATTTAGATTTAGGAGAAATTTCCCCTAGGACTGTAACTCTTTAGTTGGCTGATCGATCAGTAACTTATCCAAAAGGAGTTATAGAAGATGTGCTAGTAAAAGTGGATAAATTTATTTTCCTTGTAGACTTTATAGTATTTGATATGGAGGAAAAGAGATTCACATTATTTTAGGGATACCATTTCTTGCAACAGAGAGAGCTATAATAGATGTGCAAAAAGGAGAATTAATGATCAAGAAGTGAAATTTAATATAACAAAAGCTATGAAATATTCTGCAATAGAAAAAGATAATGCATGTTTCAGGATGGAAGTAGTTGATTATCTAAGTAATGAGCAGTTTAAGAAAGAATTCAAAGATAAATTAAAGCAAGGAGAAATTTTTGATACTAAAGATGAAGTAAAAGCTGAAGATTTAGATTATATTCAGGGCAAATTTGAAGCATTAGACTTGCTGGAAAATGATTGTAAAAATATTATTCCTTCAAGTATTAAACCACCTGAACTTGAATTGAAGATATTATCTGCCCATTTAAAATATTTATTTTTAGGAGAGTCATCTACATTGCCTGTTGTTATATCTTCTAAGTTAACTGAAATTTAGGAACAAAAGTTGATAGAGATGTTGAAAAAGTATAAAAAGGCTTTTAGATGGAGTTTAGCATATATTAAAGGAATTAGTCATTCAATTTGTATGCACATAATTTTATTAGGTGAACAGTATGAGCCTAAAGCAGATCCTTAGAGAATATTAAACCCAATAATGAAAGAAGTTGTTAAAAAAGAGATTTTAAAGTGGTTAGATGCTGGAATTATATATCCTATTTCAGATAGTGCTTGGGTAAGCCCAATTCACTGTGTTCTGAAGAAAGGAGGAGTGACTGTTGAAGAAAACAAGAAAAATGAATTAATACCAATAAGCCAAGTAACTGGTTGGCGAATTTGTATTGACTATAAAATACTAAATATGGCCACCAGAAAAGATCACTTTCCTTTGCCCTTTCTAGATCAAATGTTGGATAGATTGGATGGGAAAAAATACTATTGATTTTTAGATGGACATAGCGAATATCACCAAATCCAATTGCTCCAGAGGATCAAGAGAAAACAACGTTTACAAGCCAATATGGAACATTTGCTTTTCATAGAATGCCTTTTGGACTATGCAATGCACCTGCAACATTTCAAAGATGCATGATGTCAATTTTTAGAAATTTTATAGAGCATAGGAATGGAAGTGTTTATGGATGATTTTTCTGTATTTGGGACTTCATTTGAGTTATGTCTTAATAATTTAGAAAAAGTTCTGGAGAAAAAAATCAACCGTGAAAAAATCAACCTAGTCTTAAATTGGGAAAAATGTCAATTTATGGTTACAGGAGGTATTGTTCTTGGGCATAAAATCTCTGAAAAAGGCATGTAAGTAGATCCCGCAAAAATCCAAGTTATTGAAAAATTACCACCTTCTAATAATGTTAGAAGCTTTCTAGGACATGCTTAATTTTACAAGCGCTACATAAAAAATTTTTCAAAAATAAATAAACCCCTATGCCAACTTTTAGAAAAAGATATGAAATTTGATATTAATGAGGAATGCATAACAACATTTGAATTATTAAAGAAAAAATAATCATTTCACCTATAATAGTACCACCTGACTGGGAGAAACCATTTGAAATAATGTGTGATGCTTGAAATAATGTGTGATGCTAATGTGTGATGCTAATGATTATGCTATTAGGGCTGTATTAGGACAAATGCACGACAAAGTTTTTAATGTTATATATTATGCTAGTAAAACTCTAAATAATGCTCAAATTAATTATACTACTAATGAAAGAGTTATTAACAATTGTTTACGCCTTTGATAAATTTAGATCTTATTTAATTGGAACTAAATGTATAGTGTATAAAGAACATTATGCTATTAAATACATGATGCAAAGAAGGATGTTAAACCAAGATTAATTAGATGGATACTTCTATTGCAAGAGTTTGATTTTATCGTGGTAGATAGAAAAGGAAATGACAATCAAATAGCCGATCATTTGTATAGCATTTGTCTAGAATAGAAATAGAAATATTAACTAATTTTGTAAATAAAATTTAAGAAAATTTCCCTGATGAACATTTATATAGTATTGATGAAATGGTTGTACCGTGGTATACCGATATAGTAAACTATATTGTAAGTGACATTCTACCACCTGATACTAAGAATCCATAATTAAAGAAATTTATCTATGATTCGAAAGACTATTTTTGGGATGACCCATATTTATATAAACAATCCCAAGATTTAATTATTAGAAGATGTGTGCCATATGAGAAACTCAACAGATAATTAAAAGATGCCATGATTCAAAATTTAGAGGATATTTTGGAATAAATAGAACTGCATATAAAATTTTGCAAGCTGGATTTTATTGGCCTACTATTTTTAGAGATGTTAATGAATATATTAAAACATTGAATAGATGACAAATAGAAGGAAGTATTTCCAGAAGAGATGAAATGCCTCTAAATTACACATTAGAAGTTGAAATTTTTGATGTGTGGGGATTAGACTTTATGGGACCATTTATGCCTTCATTTGAAAATTTATATATATTACTTGCTATTGATTATATGTCTAAGTGGATTGAAGCTATTGTTCTGCCTAGATGTGATACTCGCAGTGTTTCTAAATTTTAAATTTAAAATATTTTTACACGAGAGTAATCATTACTAATGGAGGATCTCATTTCATGAATAAGAGAATAAAAAAAATTAATCAAGAAATATGATATAATGCATAGATTCTCTACT